>NC_081575.1:122246412-122354582 GCF_022355385.1 Mustela nigripes | reverse complement strand
TTTTTTTTTTTCTAAATTTTTTTTTTTTTTTTTTTTTTTTTTTTTTTGCATTCCCTATTCTTTCCTTTGCCTGTTTTTCTAGGGGGGTTCCATGTTTTTTTGTTGTTGTTGTTTTGTTTTCTTCCGATTCATTTGCAAGAGTCTATCTACATTCTAGATACGATTTCTCTTTCTTATATGTGGATGTTACAAATAATGTCTTCTACCCTTTCAACCACTCGTTAAACTTCTCCATGATGCCCTTGACACAAAGCCTTCATTTCAATGAAGAAGTAAAATTCCTCAGGATATTTGCTTTCAGGATCCTGTTTAAGACATCTACACCCACGCCAAGGTCAAAAGGATAGTCTGCCTCCTTTTACTTTATTTGATCATCCATACGTAGGTGTTTAATTCATCTAGAGGTCATCTTTGTATGCACTGAGAAGGTGGGGACCCTGTTGTGTCTTCTGTCATAGAGTGAACCAGTTTCTCCAACACCATCTTTCCAACAATTCTCCCCTTCCCTTACAAATGCACAAGGTCCTACTTTTCAAGCATCAAAAGGCCATATCAAGAAAGCACCAATTTGGGGTAACTCCTCTGTGTCCCATTTTTGTTTTGCTGCCCTCACCACCAATGCCTACCTGTTCTTGCTACTTTGGTATTTAGAAACTCCACCCTTGTGGGACAAATCCCCCATGATGGACTTGGCTTGTTTCAGATGTGGTTTGTTTGTTTTGTTTTTTTCCCCCATATCCTTTAAACTAGTTTAACAATTGCTCAAAAATATCAGTATCTTCCCCGGTAGTGCATCTGTATTATACATTCATTTGAAAAAGAATGTTCTCCGTCATGGTAGCTTGGGGTGCCCCAAAAGGACAGCATGAGATACAAGCCGTGTGTGGGCACACTATTGTGGGATGTGGTCCCATACAGCAGACTTGAAGAACAGAGGGGCAAAGCAAAAGAGGAAGGGCCAGCAGCGGGACGCTTCTCTGGTTTGCCCATCACCATGGCCGGGTCCCTTTGGGATAGAACATTCTAAAGAATGTAATGGCTTCTGCCATGGACTGTACACTTTTTGCCAAGTATGGCAGAAAATTAACTCCTTTTAAAGGCTCCCTGGCATCTTGCCCCACTCTATCCGGTTCCCTAGGCAATAGTCTGAATGTGGCACACACCACCCAACCTACAAGCAGGGAGCTGGGGAAGTTTTAGTTCCTTTCTCCTACAAACTCCGCACGTCACCAACCTCTGCACTTAACCACCGTGTATTCTGTGAGAGTTCCCGGAGTGTCCCTCTCTTCTCCAACAAGACATGCCTTCCTCCTCTACAGCACGCACGTCACAACTCAGCCGAAGTCACCCAAGTGCAGAGACGGGCCTATCCATTCTTACTTCTTGTTCTTCCCACATTCCTCTACAGACACTGAGGTTCTGGAAATGAGCTTCTGCTGGACCTCAACTGTTGCATTCTCATACAAAGAGGAGCGTTTCATACTCTTGTAGAATCACCTCCCACCCCCCCACACACACCATACATGAAATATGCATCATTACTAAACATGACTTGTTAATTTTTTAAATCACTCTGAAATCATACCACACCTTCCTCCAGTACACAAGCCTGGGGTGTGTCCTCTCCTCTTATACTATTTCAAAAGAGCACAAAGATGTATTCTTACTATAACCTTCCTCTCACCATAGAGGTTTAGAGTAGCTTGTTTTTTTAAGCATGGCCTTGGCCGCCATGGCATCAGCTAAGACCAGAAGAAGAACAGACAGAAGAAAAGCCAGAGTAGAAGGTAAAGCCCACTAAACTAGGGTGGGTGACCCCTCCCACATGGACAGCTCGTACGTCCTCCTCTGTAGGATTCACTGATTCTGCCTCTTCTGTCTTGTGTATACAACTGTCGCCAACACACGGCTCTCTGTGTCTCTAGCACCCTGAACCACCTGGTCACGTCTTAGTTCCTGTCACTTCCCTTCCTTCTTCCTACCTCCCTTCCTCCAGAACCCGCACTGGTGAGCCTTTTGACAACTCACTTCTGTTTTACAGCTCATGGCCCCACCTGCCACTAAAGTATTTCAAGTGAACATTCCCAAGTCCCATGTCCACTGGTCCTGAAAGATCGTAAATCTAAGGTAACCTGAAGAGGAATCTGTCCCATCATTACTGGTCCAAACTTCTTCTGTTGACGAAAGCCATGGTTGTGGATTGGAGCCACCCAATCCAGAGGTCTCCATGGTGACCATAAGACACATACTCTGGCTTGTACGCTCTCTTTTCTAGAATCTCAATAAAAACTCAGGTCCCCTCAATGCTCTGTAGATGCACACGTTTGTCTCAAGCAACATCTACCTCCCTGAAAGCAGGTATGCTCTTCTCTTGGTGGCCACGCTCAGATTAAATAGAGCCTTTTCCTTCTGGGTCACGGATGTACCAAATCAAAATGTCACGGCAAACGACAGGCCGTTGAATTTATTAATTCAAAATGCTTTCTTTGCCCAGAGAAATAAAGCCCACCTGTATAAATATGAGAAGGTCAGGTGATGGTGTTCCATCACCATCAACATCAATTCATATTTAAATCCATGGTGATGGCAGGACAAGGGTGAGAACCCGATGGACAGAGATATAATAAAAGAGTTATGAAATCACTCACAGTACCTTGTCTGGTAGCTACTCCATGTACGACCAGCAACATTTAGGGTTTCCTGTGGGCAGCGTGCTATGCTTGTTGAGAATGACCGGCCCTCGTAGACACAGAAGTCCGATGAATTTCTTCTTCCTTCCATGTTAAGACTTACTCTGCCAAATCTGGGATAAAAGCCAACCCCCCATATTTTTGCACTGTTAGCAAAAGGATGATTAGGACATCCCGGGTGGATTAACTTACAATGTCATGCTTCGGGGTATTTTATAGGATTTGTTAAGATTTGTTTTCCTTAAGTCGATCTTATTTAGACATTTTTTTCTGAGTAAAAGCATATGGAGATCACAGGACGATTGCCCATTTGTCCCAGACAATTTGCAGCAATACCCTTTGTGGAGGGCTGCTGCCGGTTTGGCTCCCAAGAATACGGGATGCCCGTGAGTACCAGTATATCCCAAACATTACGTGGGACATACTTATCCTTACCATGAATACACTAACCAGTTGAATCAGAATTTGGTGAGAATAATAAATGATTTCAAAGTATAAGTAAAAGTTTGGGGAACATGAGTTATTTTTACAGTTATTATAAGTATGTTCCATGTAAATTTGGGATATACTTACGCTTTAAAAATATTTATCATTTTCAAATAAAAGTAAATACATTTTTCAAATGAGTAACTTTTCAGAAATTTATTATTGTGTTATATTAGTCACCATTAAAATACATCACTAGTTTTTGATGTAGCGTTCCAAAATTCATTGTTTATGTGCAACACCCAGTGGTCCATGCAACACGTGGCCCTCCTTAATACGCACCACTGGGCTCACCCAACCTCCTCCCCTCCGCCCCAAAACCCTCAGTTTGTTTCTCAGAGTCCAAAGTCTTTCACGGTTCGTCTCCCCCTCCGATTTCCCCCAACTCACTTTTCTCTTCCTTCTCCTAATATCCTCTGATAGTAGAAGTATGCCCCATGCAAATGTGGGGCAGACTTCTACTTTAAAATTATTCATGATTTACCCAAAATCCAACTTGAAGTTGGGACATACTTTTACTTAAAAAAAAATTTAAAAATCATTCATGACTTATCCAATATTCAAATTTCACTGAGGCTCCTCTATTTTATCTGGCAAACCTACCTTTATGAGCAGAAACTACAGCTTTTCTTTTCATTTTTTTTTAAAGTGGCAGATGATACTGTAGTAACAACACGTTGGTGTTGGGAGAAACATTTAAATATTGTCCTTCTGATGCTCCTTGTGGACAAGGAGACATTACGTTGCCTTAACTGTATGCCACTGCCCATCAGGGGCAATTTGTTCCAGAGGTATCTTCACTGGAAGCCCATGCCCGTCGCCAAATGTGTGACCATCTCATGGTGCACTATGACGGTCAATCATTGTAATTCTCCAAGATGAAGCTGACAAAGAGAAAAGGAACAACAAAAAACTCTTAAGGCTGCAAATGGATGTCCCATGTATTTATACTTGGGTCAAGCCCTACACTCCTGACAACCTCATTTGCTAAGATCGCCCTGCCTTGTAATTCTCTGGCAGCTTTTGCCCAAGCTTGTCTGAGCTGGTCCCAGACAAGAGAAGGCTCAGAACACCACCATGTTCCATCACCAGAAGATACACTCATGGATCTCACAGAGGGGAGCTTAACAACAAACATGGTCCCACCCCCACCAATTCAAATTGGGGAACTGGCCTTTGATTCTCTGAGAGGGGACAGAAAGGGGCTCATCTGGTTCCCAGAGCCATCACGGAGGCATTTATGGAGGGGTGATTCTGTAAGAGTTGCCTACAGACATTGTTATGAAAAAAAAAAAAATTAAGCAGGGAACCAAAGTGTTGTATCTCCTCTACTATTCAGGAGTCTGCTATTTCTTATTGAATAAAGTTCTGTAAAGTTTGGCCTCTTCATGAGCATCCGAAGCTCATGGGTTTTGCAGAGCGGAGGCCACTTACTGGGGAGGGTTTAAACAGGCAAGGAGCCCTGTTGGACTCTGGACATTGTGGGAGCTCTGGATGCTGGGAGAAATTCTGGATTCTAGCTAGTTTGGTAGACCGGAGCTTGAGAGGAACGCAATCTGGAAAACATACCCGACAACACCCCTGAGTGGTTCCTGCAGAAGATGTGAGAGAGAGGGATTTGGAGACCACCTTGTCTCCATAACCCCGGTCAGCACTGCTACCCATTCACAGAGGAGACACATAGAAGGAACAAAAGTGGCCAGAGGTCAGCTTGACACCAGCCAGGAAAAAATAAAACATCTATCCGTTGGTTCCCAATGTCCTTTTTGGATCCAAACAGAAATTAAATTACTTTCCACGTCCTTCTGTGGTGGGTCAAGGAAATGTAATCAGATACTTCTAATAGGCTCTCAACAGAAATGGTGCAAATTGCTTTTGGCGTGAGAAGGGCCAGTTTCTGGAACCAGAACCGATGAGAAATCACAGATCCTTGAATAATGTAGGAGACACAAGGCTTATGTGTCTTTCTAGTCTTCACGTAACTGTGTGTGTGTGTGTGTGTGTGTGTGTGTGTGTGTGTGACTTGCTAAGCATATCACCATTAATGGAAGACATATGGACCTCAAAAGCACTGGGAAGCCACCATTAAGCTTAAGACATTATACATAATTATAGGATCTACCTATACCTACCTAGATGTTGAAATGATTTATTTCCATCATGCTGTCCCAGCAGCTGGGGCGGGGGAACCCCTTCCTCCCACTGGTCCTTTGGCGATGGCTAACACTTCCACCATGAACCACTGAGACCACTTCCGAGCGGTTCTCTGTGTGGACGACACACACACAGGGTGTGCTACCTAAACTCACAGCTCTGGTCTCTGTGATCTCCAGTCTTTCCTGTTTCCCACCCATCTGTGATCCCTGCACAGGGAAGAGAACGCCCCTGACAAATGTGTCGGACCTCATCATCATCGAGGACAAACCAAAGCCCTGGTGGTCACAGGACTGTCCAGAACGGAGTTCCGCCTATACTATGTGCAGCTCAGTATTATTCATCCCAAGTTGTGCAACTGGTTTCCTTGCTGGGAAGCATTCAACGGGACTGACTCACAAATAAAATGAAAAACGTGGACCCACTCCCCTAAAGCTACATGCACTCGCCTAGTGGGACACGGATATCCATTTGTGCATGTCGGGAAATATTAACTCCCGAGTCGAATTTTTTTTTTTTTTTTAAACACTTGATCATGGCTGCTGCCCTTTGTTGGAAGACGTATAGAACAGAATGCTCTAAATCTCGAACGCGTGTCAAGTTTTCCCTCCAGGCTCCGTGGCGTGGCCCCGATACTACAAAAGGAAGAACCCATCTTTTTTTTTTTTTTTTAAAGATTTTATTTATTTATTTAAGAGAGAGACAGTGAGAGAGAGCATGAGCGAGGAGAAGGTCAGAGGGAGAAGCAGACTCTCCATGGAGCTGGGAGCCTGATGTGGAACTCGATCCCAGAACTCCATGATCATGACCTGAGCCGAAGGCAGTCGTCCAACCCACTGAGCCACCCAGGCGTCCCAGAAGAACCCATCTTTTAAGCACATGCGTGAAGACTTGCCGTGCAACGGAAATAAAATTATTTTAATTTTAAAAGGCTCCACGTCCAACATGGGGCTTGAACTCGTGACCCCGAGATCAAGAGTCCCGTGTTCTACCGAATGAGCCAGCCGGGATGCCCCAACCTGAAATATATTTTACAAATAAAAGGCGCTTTCCACTCCTGGCACCTTTCTGGAGTACAACAAAACATAGGAGTCTGTGAGATGACACAGACACCAGCCTGTGACCCCAAAATAGACTCTGAAATGATGTGGCTTGAGGCGTTGATGAAATAACGAGCAGACTTCAGATGGGATAAGCCCTATTAGAAACAGAAACCACGAAACCACAGACAGACAATGGTCACTCTTCACCGTTTAATGAGCCAAAATGGAAAAGTGCACGTCTCCCCCCAAAACCGGTCATTACCTGGCTGGTAGAAAAACAGTGTTGTGTAATGCCCACGTGGGATGCAGAATTTTGCGGACGGAATGTTTGCGTACCTGTCATTTTCCAGTTGATCTGACATGAGGGGACTCCTGTACCTGTTTTTGAGGTGTGGAATGTGTTGTTCCCCGACAGTCCCCTTTGGCGTGTGTGATTGTAATGCCTCCCACATGTCGCACCTGACTCGCCGCGGGGTCACACAGCTGGCAGGAGTGGGGTATTCATTGCAAGTCTTTGGTCACGGAAGGTGTGACCTGCACATGTCAACAGTTATGACGTTTAGAGACGGAGCTGACATGATGTTGGCAATCGATGTACAGGGCACGAGAGGGTGTTCCACCAACGCCCCAGACACAGGGGTCTGCTCAGGTGGCCGTGCACACCAGTGGACGGTAGGGATATTAAACTTCAAAGCCCAAACAACAGAGCGGTAACTGAGAATCTGTTAAAAGGTGTCCCTGGTGACCGGCCTCAATTTCCCTCCACGGCCACCTGGTTCGTGTGTTCCAGACCCTTCTTACGGGCGCTGGTTTGCACAGATGGACATGTAGCTTCTACACAGGCACTCTCTGTGCTCCCAAAGCAGGCAAATCCCCTGGATTTGGGGAGTCACTTTTATTACAAAAATGTTTTTAAAAAAACAAAATGCAACATTCTAAAAAACTCCCCAATTTATTAATTTTATTACAAAAATGCTTTTAAAAAAACAAAATGCAACATTCTAAAAAACCCCAAATTTATTAATTTTATTACAAAAATTTAAAAAAAACAAAATGCAACATTCTAAAAAACCCCAAATTTACTAATTTTATTACAAAAATGTTTTTAAAAAAACAAAATGCAACATTCTAAAAAACCCCAAATTTATTAATTTTATTACAAAAATTTAAAAAAAAAACAAAATGCAACATTCTAAAAAAACCTCCAAGTTTACTAATTTTATTACAATTTTTTTAAAAAAGCAACATTCTAAAAAACCCCAAATTTACTAATATTATTACAAATTTTTTTTAAAAGAACAAAAGGCAACATTCTAAAAAACATAAAATGTACTAATTTTATTACAAAATTTAAAAAAAACGCAACATTCTAAAAAAACCCAAATTTACTAAATTTCCTAAAAAATTTTTTTAAACAAAAGGGGAGTCACTTTTTTACATGTCGATATGTTGTAGACATCTTCCCCTGACCCCAAATGAGGTTTTTCCTTTCTGTTTCTTTTTTTTTTCTTTTCTCTTCTTTTCTATTTCTTTCTTCCTTTCTTTCCTTTCTCTCTCTCTCTCTCTCTTTCTTTTTTATTATGACTATTGCTTCTTCCGTCTGTTGGACTCACTGTGGCTCATTTTCAAATCCAGCCCTAATTCGATGGTTATTTCCGATGCTGCTGTATTCTTGTCTCGGTGACTTGCTTACTACGTTTCATAGAAAAGAGTAAAAGAAACCCAAAGGTCTGAGAATCCCCTCACAGAGAAACTTCCACTGCCCTCTTGTTTTGAGGGATGGATGCCCACGGCAAGAAAACCCAGGCATGTGGACATGATCTTCTCGATGGAGCTTGCCTTGCAAATACAAACCAGGACGAAGAAAGAACCCATAGAAGGGACAGATTCCATAAATAAACATTTCACACACTTGAAAGCCATATGCAAAAAGGAGCTCTGAATCATAGGGAACAGACCTGAGGGTTGCTGGAAGGGAGGTGGGTAGGGGGCTGGGCACTGGGGGTCATATAAGACTGAAGAATCCCAGACCTGTACTTCTGAAACCAATATTTTATATGTTAAGTAACAGAACTAAAATTTAAGAAATTAGTTTAAAAACATGCAGAAAGTAACAGATAAGGGACGGTGAAGTTGGTTCAATTAAAAATGCCACTGTTTTTTATTAAAAACCACGAATTAAGCTGAAATCGTTTTTGTCTACAAAATGGGCAAAAAAAAAAAAAAATTCTTTGTACGGTGTACTATGCTATCAACATTCTGGGGAAAGCTTGAAGAAAATAGTCCGTGAAGGGGAATCAAAAGGAATATTTTCTGGAGGTTCATCAGCCCGTTTTGGCTCGAATTGGACGGGTATCTATAAGGAGGGCATTTGGAGGAGAAGGGGTGGGCATTTCTCTATTTTGTATTCATGTGCGAAGGTTTAAAGGTAAAATGCTGGAGGCAGGGGGATGGAGGAAGGGTGGGGAAGCCACATGGGGGTGCTTCAGAAGTGGGGAGACAGGGTGCATGCTGGCCCCACATTCCTCCATCTTCTCCTTGCAGGATGGACTGTCTATGCAATGGGGAAAGTACACAGACCCCAAAGGAAGCCCCGTGAGCTACCACATGCACCAGGATCAAGTAAGGAAGAGCAGATGACTTGTCCATGCTTCGATGTCCCTCCAACGGGACACTAATCCCAACCAGGACCTGTGCTCCTTCCTCCACTTTTACTTCCAGTGTTGACTTGTTCAAGCGCTCCAAAACAGAACCGTGCCCATTTGCATGATCGTGTGAGCCCAAACGGTTGGTACCCTGCAATCCATCATGGTGGGACTCAGTCTTTACACCATGGAAATGGGCGAAAACTGCAAATCTGGGCATTATTTTCCCAGGAGAGGAACTAGCTGACCAGCACACCATTGCAGGAGACCTAAACCCATCTGCAACCGAGTTTCAAGGAAAGCACATGGCGGTGTGGTGTCTGCAAGCCATAAACGGGGTTTCTCGGTGCGTATGGGATATGCTGGTGCTGGTGATGGGCGTGACAGGCGCGAAGAAGAATGTGCAGCGGAAATCTGGAAGGCCTCTAGGAAAAATTCCGAGCTACCAAGACGTCCTGAAAGTAAGCTAGTAGACCCGTAGCATAAACACAAATTGAGGAGACACATGCCTTCTGCTGCCAACTTCTACTTAGACACAAAGCAGACGGGTAAACCTGAAAATGGGAACATTTGCAATGCAGAAACTCAGCCCACTGCAACTTCCCTGTTCTTTACAACAACTGCCAAGAAGGATAATAATGTTTTGCAGAAGATCTGCTCATTTACTTTCTTTCTTTCTTTTCTTTACTTTTTTTTTTTTTAAAGAATTTATTTATTTATTTCATAAAGAGCAAGAGAGCACAGAGGGAAAGGGAGAAGCAGACTCCTCGCTGAGCAGGGAGCCCGATGCAAGACTCCATCCCAGGACCTGGGGATCAAGACCTGAGCCCAAATCAGAGGCTTAACTGACTACACCACCCAGGCGCCCCTCTGCTAATTTACTTTCAAATGCTATAGAAATACACTGGGTCCACACAGGCGAAGGAACCTCCCATTGCTACACACAGACTGTACTCCAACATAAAGTGGCCGCCAATAAAAAATGAAATTAATAAAAGTTTTATTTGGCATCCATAACCTAAAATAACAAGCAAGACCCTCGCGACGGGATCCGTGGCCAAGTTCAGAAGTGGAAGGAACGGTGAAGAGTGATTTATAATGATTTCTTTATAATGCTGGCTCCACAATGGGACTCCACTTGAGAGTACATATTTCAAGAAAAGAGAAGCTAACCATCGGGCTGGCAGACAGACTCACAGAAGCAAACACAGACTCGGACTCTGGAACAGTGGGAAGCTGGAATGTGGAAAACACAGAGTCTTTTACCAAAACAGGGAAAAGATGGACTGAGGGAAAAGCAGAGAAGAAGAGGCAGAGCAAAGGTCCTGGGGCAGGAGTTACCATGGGATGTTCTCAATGAGCAGAAGCCAGGGCATCTGGAACTGAACTGACAAGAGGGAGTCTTGTATGATGGAAAGCAGACTCAGGATGGCTTTGTGCATATTGTGAGGGTATTGTCTTTTGCTTGGAGGGCAGGAGAAGCCACTCCAGCATTGGGATCAGAAAGACACAGACAGGAATAGCTGTCATCACGAATGGAGACATGGCAGTGCAGAGCAGCTAACTTGCCCACCATCTTGGCTCCAGATAGATGTAGAATCTGGACTCAAACCCAGGTCTCTAATAGTCCAGGGTTCTTCCAATGACCCAGCCTGACTCCAGCTCACGACTCCCCCACATTGCTGTTGTACATACGTTCGGCTTTGGAGAAGATCTAACGCTGGTGACATTTAGAAGAAAAGTTCAAGACAGGATCATGGGGGGAAGTAGAACCCATCAGAAAATGCAAAATGGAGATGCCACATGGGCGTCTCCAACATCTCTTTTCTCTCCTACTGAGTTCTGCGCCCAGAGACACGTTCTGTCTATCTGTGCATTGGGGGCTCTCATTGTATGAACTGGTTTGCCATTTTCTCTACATGGTTTCTCCCATTCCACGCAACTGGAAGGCCGCACAAGCCAAGCTCACACTCTTGCTTTGGTGCATTGGCACCACCTGTCCTAGCTTTCACCGTGTGATGACTCGGGATCTCACCCTGGCACCAAGATCAATCTTGTCATCCACGTTGAAACAAAGCTTGTTTCTCTCATCGCTTTGCTGTGTGAGCGACCCTCAAATGCTCCCCAATGTCAAAATAGTCTTTAAGGCCATCGTTTTCCAAGAAATGCAGTCAAGAAATGGGCCTAACACCTGAAGAGATATTTCCCCAAAGAAGACAGGCAAGTGGTTCACAGACACATGGAAGAGAGCTCAACAAAGATACTGATAGTAGTGTGACTCTCTACGTGGTTAAGTAGGTCTTGTTTCCATGCTATGTTTAAGATGCAGGTGCACCGTTAAAATTTCCTAAATTACTCCTTAATAGTACAATATGTACAATATTAATTAAATACAATGCTATCTACATATTTTAATACTTAAAACAGTTTTTCAATAATTAACTTTAACTATTCAATATTACCAGTGTGAGGAGTGAACCATGTGCCGAGAGAAAGAAGGAAGGAAGAGAAAGAAATAAGAAAGATTGATTTTTAAAAGTGGGTTATCCACATATATCTTGCCTGGCTAGAAACTACATCTACTACTGTATTGGAACCCTACCAGGAGGTTTACTGATCATTACTTAAACAATGTTTTTTTTATTTTAATTTTTTGAAGAATTTTTGAAGATTTCTTTATTATTTCTTTATTATTTATTTATTTATTTATTTATTTATGTATTTTAGAGAAAGGGGAGAGGCAGAGGGAGTCAGAGCTTCCCAAGCAGACACCCCGCTGAGTACAGCGCCCAACACGGTGAGATCATGACCCGATCCGAAATCAGGAGTCAGACGCCCAACTCACTGAGCCACCCAGACGCCCCTCAAAGAATAGTTTCTCGAGGTCAGAAGCCAACTTTCAGTGAAGACCAAGGCACAGAAGAGAGGAATCACCAAAAGAAGGAAAATACACACGTGGGGTTCAGACACAAGGAGATGGATAGTATTTCGAGGTCCCCCATCCTGATAAGGACAGGCTGGATTCTTTGGCCGTAGAAGCCAAACCTCTATCTTCAAATAATAAGACAAACACCACAAGCACCTCTTTCTCCTTGGAAAAGAGAACACACCAGTGTCTCGAGAAGTCCAGTGCCTATGGGGTCCTCAAGGAGGATCAGGGAAGGTTAGTACTGAGGGGCTGGTGGCCCCATCACCAGTTGCCAAGGGCTGACAAAAATATCCCACCACCGTTAGGAAGGGAAATCCATCCAACTGGATTCCCAAAGCAGACTGTAAAACACAATGCAATATCCGATCACTATGGCAATTTTGACCCAAAGTTGTTGGGGGTGGGGGGGGGGGAGTACAAATTTACTGAGATTGGAGTAGGAACTACAGAAAAGAAAACATGACATAGTGACGGCCCATTAATACGGCCCTATAAAATAAATGCTCATGTACTGCACGGAGGGCTGGTGTGTGCCTGTGGGAAAGTGGGAATGAAGAAACAAAAATAAAAAAAGGATTCCAGTTTTCAAGTCACAGACATCATGGGAAAGATGTCAAACGGTTTCTTTTCGACCCCAGCTGGCTTTCAATCCTTCCTTAAATGAGTAATACTAAAGGCGCCTGGGTGGTTCGGTGGGTTAAAGCCTCTACCTTCAGCTTGGGTCATGGTCCCAGGGTCCTGGGATCGAGTCCCGCATCGGGCTCTCTGCTCAACGGGGAGCCTGCTTCCCTCTCTCTCTGACTGCTTTTCTGCCTACTTGTGATTTCTGCCTCTCAAATCAATCAATCAATCAATCAATCAAATCAGCAATACTGAGTTCCAATCTCACCCAGAAAAGTAACGAGATTCAAGGCAGGCAATGAGGGTCTGCACAAAACAACTGCTCTTCTAACACTACGCAAGATGCAAGAGTAGGTCACACATTCAATCCAGTGACTCCCCACTAGTACCGAAAATAATAACTTGAAATGAAATGCTGCTGCATTTAGACATTAATAAAGCCATATCTGAGAACACTCTTTGTACGTTATTCCTGTAATACGTTAGAAATGTCTTCTCAACTTTTGTCTCAGGTGTATCTGTGGGGGAGGGATTCTGGATAGTTCTGCCCAACATGTCACAGAGAGGGTTTGCAAATCACGGCTTGCAGGATCTGGTGTTAAGCCCCAATGATGTTTAAGATTATATTCTGTGGCTAAAATTTATTTCTTATAGTTTTTTTAAAAGATTTTATTTATTTATTTGACAGACACCGATCACAAGTAGGCAGAGAGGCAGGCAGAGAGAGAGGGGGAAGCAGGCTGCCCGCAAAGCAGAGAGTCCAATGCAGGGCTCAATCCCGGTACCCTGAGATCATGACCTGGGCTGAAGGCAGAGGCTTAACCCACTGACCCACTCAGGTGCCCCTAAAATTAAAAAAAAAAAAAGAAAAAAAGAAAAGAAAAGAAACAGCAAGTGTTGGCAACGATGGGGAAGAAGAAGAACCCTCGGGCACTGTTGGTGGGAATGCAGACTGGGGCAGCCATTCCAGAATGGAGGTTCCTCAAAAAGTTAAAAATAAAGTTACCATATAATCCAGTAATCCCACTACTGGAGATTTAACCAAAGAAAAGCACTAATTCAAAAAGATGTGTGCATGCCTATGTTTGCAGCAGCCAAGATGTAAGCTAAGAAGCAAACCAAGTATCCATTCATAGAGGAACGGATGAAGAAAATGCGATGTCTAAATACACGGGAATATTACTCAGCCCTAAAAAGGGATGAGGCGTTGCCCTTTCAGAGAACACGGATGGACCTAGAAATCCATTTCGCTTATGTTAACTGAAATAACTCAGAGAAGCACAAATACCATTTCACCCATATGTGGAATCTTAAACAAGTGAACAAAGACACAAACAAAAAGCAGAAAGAGACCCACAAATGCAGAGAACACCATGATGGTTACCAAAGAGGAAGGTGGGGAGGTGGATAAACTGAGAGAAGCGTGTGGGAGACACAGGCGCCCAGTTATGGAGTGAGTCACGGGGATGAAAGGCAAAGCGTAGGAAATGCAGTCAAAGGTATTGTGACAGCGTTGTATGGGGAAAGATGGCGGACACACAATGGTGAGGACAGCATTAACGTACAGAAAACCATACAGAATTACTATATGGTACACTTGAATGTAGTGTAACACTCTGTCGTCAACTAGACTCAACTTTTTACATTTTTTTTTTTTGAAGATTTCCATTTATTTATTGGAGAGAGTGAAAGCGAGAGAGATCACAGAGACAGAAGGAAAAGCAGAGTCCCCACTGATCAGAGAGCCTGAGGCAGGGCTCCATCCCAAGACCCTGAGATTATGACCCAACCTGAAGGCAGACACTTAACCAACTGAGGCAACCTGGCGTCCATCAAATAAATGTGAAAAAAAAAATACATCCAAAAGTGGCACAGATTTCCCAAATCTGAACCTCAGTGTCTGCTCCCCTTAAGACAAGGGACAGTGTAGAGTTCGGTAGGAGAGACAAAGGAACCAAGAGAAAGAAAACATGTCTAACCATCTGTTGACAGTGAAATGGGTATTTGGGAGCACTCTAATGGATCGGTCATCATGCCAAATTTCCCCATCCTGGCCTTTCAGACATCTGGGTCATTACTCATCCTCAAAACTCAGCATGGTGCAGAATGACCAAACAACTCACATCTCTGCCAGGCAGGTGACCTTTGTGCAGTTTTCACTTACTGGACTGACCTCACTTTTTAATCTTTGCCTTTTGTGGGGCACCCCCTGCCCTTTTTCTAAGGCACTGGTTTTAAGCAGCCTGCACACAAATTCTGATTCATTACGAAGATTTGTTTTTTGGCCAGTCGCTTTCCGAGACGTTGCTCCCAAGGGCGCCGTAAGAGCTGGTTTTGCACCGGGCTCAAAGCCAGATGCTTGTAACGAGACACTAAAGCCTGAGTCTTTTCTCCATGATGTCCTTGAGAACTAAGATTTATTTCGGGTGGAAGTCAAGACCCAGGCGGGCAGCTCCCTGCGTTGGCCAACTGTTGGCTGGGGGAGAGACTGAGAAACGGGTTGTTGTTGTTCAACGAGCACGACATCTGGGTTCTGCAAGGTGACTGTGTTTCAGAGATGTGTCGTCCCACACCTTGCCTACAGTTAGCTACACCGTAGAGTGCACTGAACATTTTGTTGAACGTAGATTTCATATTACGTGTCCTTTACCACCAAAACAAAAAAAGTTTATCTCCGCTTGTAACTTCACAGCTCATAAGATGGTTTCTTGCATGAACTTTTGGAAGGCAACTTGCCTGTTAATATAGACCTCAGATCAGCTGACTAAGCGGAGTTTAAGTAGATCATAGTTTTCTGCCCAAAGCAAAGCATCAAATCCCAAATTCTCCCATGAATACAGTCACCGTAGGTCTTCAGCATTTTGACTTTTATCCGGTGTCCGATGTTCTCATCAGAAGAACACAGAGAATCTGGTTCTTGGTTTAATGAGCATCTTGTTAGTTTTAGTGTGAAACATCGTCACATGGTTCGCTGGAATGAGCAGGAACCACAGGGTGCTGAAATCTGAGCTCTGTGATAGATGAACTGTGAGCTCTCAAATTTCTGGGGCTCCATTCTGCTACCTTTCAAGTGGGCAGACAGCCTATGCTTGGCGTTATTTTTAAATACTAGATGATAATGGAACTGCTGAATCCCATGAAAGCTCCATCTTTAGTACCTTGAGGAACCGCCACACCGTGCTTCACAGTGGCTGCACCAGCGTCCATGGCCACCAACAGCGCACGAGGGCTCCAGTCTCTCAGACATCCTCGCCAATGCTTATCTCTCATCTTCAATGACAACCAGTCTAACAAGGGTAACATGACATCTCACTGTGGTTTCAATTTGTCTTTCAAAAAGATCTGCACACTCCCATGTCCACAATACCACTATTTCCAACAGCTACGATATGGAAACAATGAATGAGTGGTTTAAACAAAAAAAAAATGTTACATCCACTCAAATCTTTTCCTTAAGGTTTTGGGGACAAGGTTATCTGATCCCTTGAATGAAAATGCAAAATGACCATGGCTTCCAGGGAAGTGAGACCTGCATAAAAATAATGTGTGGTTTAGAAAAGAAAAAAAATAAATACAAGGAAAAAGAAAAAACCCTATGAGGGTATCCAAAAACATCAAGAACATGTTCCCTGGATAATCTCTATCCATCCTTCAAGAACCTTCTGGCTTTCCTCCAAAATGTATATGCACATACACACGCACATACACACACATCACTCCCTCTCCCAAAGCAGAATGTCACCATGTGAGCACCTACTCTACAGGAATTCTGGAACAGTCCCTGCCCAGGTTTGGAACCAGATCCCAAGTTGCCTTGCTTGTCCCCGTAAGATTCCTTCTTGCAAGGGATTTCCAGGAGGAGAACTGGACAAGCTTGGTCGCCAGGTTAACAGGCTCCGGTGGGACCCTCAGTCTGCTGGGATGTTCTGCTACCCGGCTCTAGCAGGTGCTGTCAGTGTTACCGATGGCAGGGGTTGACCTGAGTGATGAGGCAGGGTGGTTTTAGCCAGCAGAAGGTGACTTGGAAAGCTGAGGGTCGAGCTATGTGAGTAAAGACAATACGCAATCAAATAACTTATTTATTTATAACGATGAAGATGGCACATTTTTAACAAGCTGCAAAAGTGATGTGCAAATTCATCCTCTGGCACGGGATTAGAACCTGGTAAAGTGTGGCCTGGGCAACAGATCCGGCCCCTGAACTGTGCTTTTGTTTTAATAAAACTTTATTGGAACACAGCCTATTTGTTTATATACTGTCTAGGGAAGCTTTTGTGCTCCTGACAGACACAGTGTATCCAGCAATATTGAAATATCTACCATCCTGCCCTTTGCAGAAAGAAATACAGTAATACTGTATCATATACTTGAAACTTGCCCAGAAGAAAGAATTTAAAAGTTCTTGTCACAAGAAAAATAAGTTCACAACCATGTGTGGTGATGGATATTAACTACACTGGTGGTGTTGACCATTCTGCAATTTATAGAGATAAAATCATTATGTGGTTCACCCGAAACTCATACCATAGGTCAATGATACCTCAATAAAAAAATTAAAAATTAACAAGAGACAATGCTGACTCCTTGAACTCATTGAACACAGACAAACTTGTCCCATAACCAAAGGAGCAGACCATAATCAGGCGTCTTAAAAGATACAAAGTTTTATTAAACAAACCTGGAATGAATAGTATTATTACATAAATTAGGCAGCAGTAAAATTTTCCTAGGGTATATATACAAATCACAGTGATTTTCATTGTGCAAGAATTGAAAGAATTAGCAACAGACTTTTTTTTTTTTTTTTTTTTTTTTTCCCACATGAGAAGCTGGGATGACCCCACAGGGATCCCAGTGCTGGCTCGCCGGGGCTCACCGCACCCGCAAAGGCACTCCGTCTCGTGTCTGCGGCATCCCACGGCCAACCCGGGGCCCCCCGGCCAGGCTGCCCATAGCACGGCGCAAGGAAGAAGGAAGCTATGACCGTTCTGCAGAGCTGAAGACCCATCTCAGAGGACAAGATGCCCTGAGTGTCAAAAGGCTTGAAATCCCATCTGCTAACAAACACATAATGACTTTTAAATTAAGACAGGTGTCCACCACGGAAAAGTCAAGGAAAGCACAACAGAATGCATCACAACACAATAATTTATAGGAAAGCATGACCGAGCGTTTCCCTGTTACTACGAAGGACCGTTAAGCCCACGGGGTCTGCAAAGTCAACTTGATAGGGAAACATGATACTTGGAGAAAACACGTCTCCCACATCCTTCGCCACCAAGACATACACACACGCGCACGCACATACCCCAAACTACCCAAATACATGATTAACACAACAGTTCATGTGCTTATCTTCTTGTTTTTGGTAAGTGGACTTCGTCCACTGGAAGTGAAGTGAAGAGAAGGCCTTCTCACCTCCATAAGACATAGGGACACACAGTATAGGTACACAGGACTTGCCCAACGCAGATAAAAACCCATAGTCTCGGTGGATGGGCCTCCAGAAAAAGAGCAACTTCGGCATCATCTTCTCAGTCTCCACCACGGAGCCCTCAGGGGCTTCTGTGAATGTATTCATTTTGGGGTATAAAATCTATTGCTTGGGGGAAAAATCCAACCAAGTATTTTTTCCTGCACTACAGTAACCAAGTGGCTAGAATGAGAATTTTGATGTGGTCTTGGGATTTGATGCAGTCTGAAGCCCTCCCCGGGGTTGGGTAGCTCTCGGTGCCTGGAGACTGGAGGGCACTGGGGTCTTTTTAGTTGATGGCACAGAGCCCTATTTTCACAGTTAAAATGGTCCAAAATCTAGAGGCAGCTGAAGTCATACAAAGAAATGGCAAACGCATCGCACGTCACAGGACTGTCTAGTGGTACTGGTGTTTCTGTCGTTGGTACCAAGGGAGTTCTTAGGCAGAGAGCACAGAATGAAACAGTGCCCTGTACCAGACGGACAGGTGGGTGGGCAGGAATGGGACGAGGAGTGTGAAGCCATCACAAGGACATGAGCTCGGCACATGAGTCTTCTTGCCGGGCTTTCTTTTGACCCACCATCATGTCAACAGCAGAAATCACAAAGTGCCCATCGCCACAGCAGATACGTTTACGCCAAGCAAGTTTCTCGCATGTGTTCTGCAAGAAATGAAAAGTTGGCTGGCCCCAACGTAAGATCTGCTGGATGGCCAGCTGTGACTCAATTTCCTTCTGAGCTTTACAGTTGTGTGTTCAAGCAGGCTGGTGATAGTCCCCTTAGAAAAACAGCAACCGCCCCAACACATTTCTTTGCAAAACACGCGTTTCCTGAGGAATTATTTATTTTTTTATGGTATCTGTATTTAAGAAAATATTGCCAACTCATAAAATTGCATAGAACGAAAAGGAGTTTATCTTTTTTTTTTCTTTTCTGATGCAGATTTTGCGAGTAGTTCCATGACATTTCTTCTTGTGACTTTTGCACGCAGATATCCGATCAGATACCTGAAATTTTCAGAGAGCCCCCGCCGAGCAGACTACTTTTCAAGGATATACCATGAGTGTCCCATGTGTTTGGGACTCATTTTGATTAAATCAGTCTTTGCATTACGTCACCCTGCTTAATTTAACAGTCCAGCCACGGGCCGTTAACACATGGCGTGTGCCACCTTGAATATTGAAATGGCAAGACTGAGTTTAACACCATCTGGTATTCTTGGAATTCCTTTTAGTTTTTAATTTGTTTTGCATGGCTCACGGCCGATGACCATGTTTTTAAAGAACCATGTGATCCGTGCATTCCAATGTTGGCGTGTGTGCATGTGTGTGTATGTGTGTGCATATCTGTCCAATATTAAGGCATCTCATTTCATGCTTTCTTCAGGCTATTTTCACATCCTATATTAATTCCGGGACAGTGAGAACTAAACCTGAAAACATGCATAAGGGTCAAAGTGTCTAATACAATGCTTTATCACGTTCAAGAAAGGTGTTTCATTTATTTTTATTTTTTTAAGCACAGGGCTCCAAAATAATAATTTATTTTTATAAGTCAGGGGACGTGAGATATTTGCTTTCCCCACGTGGGTGCACCATCCCTTTGCCGATTTAGGCTTGTAACAGTCGATGAGGAGGCAGTTAATTGTCAGCGTCAGACTTGTAACAGCCCATGATGAGACACTTTGTGCTGAAAGCGATGCCCATTCTGGCTCCCTACTTAATGCAAACCAGCACGGGGTTTGCTCAGTCCAGACTGAAAACACTGTTTCTGTTGGGATATCCTTACAGCTCGCCCTTTAAAAATAATTTTCCTTTGAGTTACTCATTGCAAACCATTTATTTTACTAAATCTTGGAGTTACCCTGACCTTACTCATTGGATTTGTATTTGAAGAGCAGGTGATGTATGAGAAAGGGGGAAATATGGCGTGGCTTTGATTTCAGGGTCTTTTAAAGCTCGGGTGGGTGCACATGTTCTTCAATCCACCTTGCAGCACACAGAACCCCAGCCTTCTGACTTGTGAGTGGGATCTGGCCAAATCTGGTAGGCGACTATGTAGCCTTTGACATTCTGCTGCTCAACGAAATGTAGGACTTTCCCACACGGCGGCTCTCCACGTCTACATATGTGATCACAGAGGAGAGGTACAAATGGTTACACGGACAGAAAAGGTCTTTCCAGGCACAGCACTGGAGAATAATAATGTCTACGACAGCCAAGAATCCACAAGGAGACTGGAGAACACATGAGCTGGAGAAGCCTTGAGAGGGTGCCCATATTTGCCTCTTCCCCGCACCCATTTCAGGAACACATCGCCCAGGGCAGGTGCTGCTCCCACAGCCAGTACCCAAGGAGGTGGACTTTTTTGGGCTAACCATGGGAAGAAAGGAAGGGTAGAGACAGGGTCTTGGGAGTTCTATGTGGATGTCCCTCTGTGGTCACAAAGGCTCTGGCACCTACTAGTTAAGTGCACAGACATCCCTGCAGAAGGTCATGGTTGAGCCCTATGAGCAGACACAATGCAGATGTGAGCAACTCTGTTTGTCCAGCTGAGTCACGGCCAGCAGAGAGACAAGGCAATGCATCACAGAGAGTACAGACGCCCAGGGCCTCTTTGCATGCCTCGTTTTCTGGAAAGACCCACACCTAGCCATACTCCCACTGGAGCCCATTCTGCACCCACCCTGCATTAAGTCAATCCCAAGGGGAAAGCATGGGCAGGGTGCTCTCTTCATGGTACTTTCACAATCAGGTCCAAACAGGAAAAGACAAAATCTCACCCACTAATAAGTCTGTACAAGCCCATCCTGCCTACGAGACAAGAGTGTGCTGGACACACCCAAACAGAAGAACCAAGAGGGATTAATTTCTACTACATTGAACACGGACACCCTATAGCTCATTTGCATCTTACACTTCCCACAATGGAAGTTAAAATAAAAACACGCTTGCATGAAAGTCACCTGTGCAACTGAGCCAATGTGGAAAGTCACTTGTTAGCTCTGCATCTGGCTGGACATAGAGCTCAAATGGGATATTATCAGGTAGACACCTGCCACTTCCCCCATCACCACCACAATGGACTACGGAATTTCCGGATGTGATGCAGGAAATTTCTGGACGGCATTCCATGCCTTGAACAACGTTCATGGCCACTGGTATTCTCAGACTCAAACTCAAATGGACGCATCCTTGTCTTCCCTTCTGGTTTCAAGACCTAAAGTCACCAGACAGGAAGCATGAAAGATACGGGACATGGACCACCACAACAGGTTTCCTCACAAGCTACAAAACCACAGGCTCTGCCCAAGTATGAAGATGAACATCACGGTGCAATTCCTGTGCACCAGTCCCACGGTCTTTTTACACACGCACACACGCATGCAGCACACACACACACACGCACGCGCCATGTGTGGTTATAACCAAACACGTTCAGTTCAAACTCATAAAGTTAAGTCTACGAGGAAAACCAAGACATCACAGTAGGGTCATCACACGGAGAGATAAGATAAAAATCTACAACCAAACAATTTTCCGAAAGGTCCTACTGTGCAGTAGATTTCCAGTTGCTTAATGATGCTTAATTTCCAGTTGCTTAAATAATGCCAGATCCGTGACTTTGTACGGATATGCAGTCTCTTTATGTACATCCGGACTTCTAGAATACGGAAATGTCCTTATCCCATGGACGCGACCCTTCTTCACAGCGGATGTGCAGCTCTTTGTTCCCAGCAAGTTCAAATCATCCTAGTTGAGACACAAATTAAAAAAGGGCTTTGTTCGTTTTCAGAATAACTGGGTAAGTTTTATAATAATCATACTAACAACTCAAAAATAACTCCATAATACACAAGAACAAACATTCCTTTGCAATTCTTCTTGCAAAGATCCACAAGCATGAATTCTATGAATGTTTATTAATAAAATCAGTAAGCTGTGGGATGCCCGGGTGGCTTAGTCAGTTAAGCATCTGAGTCTTGGTTTCAGCTCAGGTCCTGCTCTCAGGGTCGTGAGATTGAGCCCCATGTTTGGCTCTGCTCAGCGTGGAGTCTGCTTGATTCTCCTCCCTCTGCCCCTCCTGCCAATGCTATCTCTAAGTATATAAGTCTTTAAAAAAAAAAAAAAAAGGCTAAGCAGTATTTTAACGGTGAATCTCAAATAGGATATGATGGCTTCACACATAGAATTATCCATGTTCATCTACGCAAAGAGAGGACAGTGATTCCACAAGCAAAACCAGGTCTTGTCTCAATGTGTTCACAGCAGAACTTTCCAGCTAGAGAGAAAATATCTCAAGTCAAACGCTAAAGTCAAATAAAAACCCAAATGGAAGGTCTCTCCCTGCCAGGCGTCCTAACTGTCCCCTCCATGAGCTAAAGAGATGGGAGACTTTACTTTCCAAAGGTGAGTGGGTTAGTCATACAGCTGTTAAGTGGCTCTGGAGAGTGGGCATTAAGCTGAGCTTGGGCATCATCAATGGGAGACCATTTTGCTTCACGAAGAAATAACCTTCCCTCACGGATGGTCACGCCTGTTTACTCGGCACTGAAAACGCCGGATCTGCCCCATCCTTTGTGCAAAATTGGGGAAAGAGAGTCAAATGTTAAGATATCTAGCTGCTCCAGCAAGAGACCAAAATCCAAGGTTGTGGAATAAACACAAAGTCATGTGATCATGACATGATTTCTTGATTTCCCCAGGTTCATCGAGAAGGTCATCAAACAGCGTCCCCACCACTGGCCGAAGTCCATCAAGGATGACTCCAGGCACACAAAAAAATGCCATTTATGCGTATATTCCCCAGGATATGCCCTGCCTTGAGAAAGTTATTCCTGTTTCCAGAATCTGTTAAAAACCTATCTGGGGCTGCTGGGGTTAACAACTGCCAACCATGAATAGAAAACTATCCCCCAAGTACACGATAGACCCCATCAGATGTCAGATTTGTGTCTCCTTAAGTAAATTTAACAGTATCCCTGTTACAAAAAGGTTGCAGTCCTCTGGCTTATCAACTAAGTGTCGTGCACTAGAAAACATAGCACGTCTTCCATCAAGATGGAAGATGGATCACGCCTTCCATTTAAGGACGACTGGATAAAAATCATTCACAAAATATTACAGGCAAATCGTTCAAAATTGAAGCAAATGAACAGAAGAGAAAGCAAAACCCCAATTTAGAAACACCTCCTACCTTTAAAACTCATTAACTGGCCTTCACGAGCTTTGCAGAAGCTGTTAAAGCTAAAGAGAATCTTTTTTAAGAGAACCTCAGGAGAATGGTCATGACGTGCTGAAAACACTAAAACCCATCAAGCAGACATGTTCCCTTCTCATCCACAGGGACACCTGTCTTCTCTCTCACTGAATTTTTGTTTCACATTTTAACATTGAGGCAGGTTTCTCCTCAGGATCTGCATGGCAAGACCAGCAGAGAGTAGAGGTCTCTGGTACACAACGTGTCCCTCCTTGCAAGGGTTCTAGAACAGTGTCAACTTGGATGTTGTATTGACCAGTTATTTCTCCCATTCTGCATAAGTACTGTTGGGGGAATAAACAGAGCCCCAAAAAAGAACCAAGGAAAGTCAAGGAGGAGACCTCTCATTGGTTGTATCTTGCTTCTCTTCCTGCCATTTTTCTTGCCTGCATGTCATGAGAAGAAAAAACCAAGTGCTATACATCACCAAGCTCCTCACAGATCTGGGAGTAACTGAAAGGTCTTCACTACCCATGTTCAAAAGATCCTTCAAAGCCATCACTTCCACACAGAGTCACAGACCTTAAAGGTTCCAAGAAATGACTCAAAAATCCATTCTTTTAATGGTCAAATGGAGTTTAGCCAATTCCATCGAGGTGTTCACTGCCGTCAACAGTTTTTAGAGAAAGGGGGTCTAAAAAAAACCCTTCCGAAAATATTTAGTTGGTATCTGGGAGGAAGCTGGTCTGGAACTCAGGGTTTCTAGAACACAAGGACTCAGGGATTTAATTTTTTTTTTTTTTTTTTTTTTACCAAAGGGGCTGTGCCTTGGGATGTGCAGGTACACACAGATTTCACAGGGGTCTTAGCTGGATATGGATTCTGCCCCAACAGGAGTGTCTGGGGAGTGGGACATTGGAGGCAACGCTGTCTCTGGGCCACACCACATGTCTTGTGTAACAAACCCTGGGCATTGACTAAGCTGATGCTAGAAGGACTCCATCTAGCTCTGCCTCACTGCTCAAGTCCCCGGGGACAAGGGAAGCCCTGCTTGGCCAACGCCAACATCCCCTTGATAGGGGGACACACCATCTTCACTGATGCATAATTAGTATATCTAAAGATACACCTTCCAGATGAGGATTCCCATCCTCAGAAATTCTTGAAGACTTCCAAATCTTTTGGCGACACTGGAGGGGCCGTGTTCCAGTCATTCTCGGGGTACGCTTCAAAGTTCGAGGTATCACCCTCACCGCATAGCTTCGGCACGATGGGAGGCTAAGTGACCAGGGGGAAACACAGAGGCAAAGTCAAGAGGAAACATTAGGCACCTGGATGGGACGTGCATCCCTTTTTGTCTACAACTTAACATATCAACAGACATGACTTGGGAAAACACAGAAAAACCAAAGTTGGCCTTGCATTATTTATGAACATGGAAAGTTCTGAACCAGAAATACTGTGAGTAAGGTGTCCACCAATGGTGCATTATGAGGAACAAAGGGAGAAAAGATGGTAGCCAGCCCTTGCTTCTTAAATTTGAGACTGGAGAACCACCCAGATTCCTTGTTCACGCAGATCCCCAGGCCTGCCCAGGTCTGAGTGATACTGAAGTAGCTGGTCCAGTGGCCAGAATTTGGAAAATCCCAGAAAGAAGTCAACAAGAGCAGGCTCCACTGATAGTATCACCAATGCCAAGCCTCAATCCAGCATCAAGAAAATGAGGTCACTGGCACTGAAAAGGTCAACCAAAGGTTCCCGTAGAGAGCCAGTCAGTAAATATTTTTGGTCTCGCAGGCAGAGGAATTTCTTTGCTTAATGCTCAGCTCTGCCCTGGTGGGGGAAAATCAGCCACAGACGACATGTAAATGAATGCAGGTGGCTGTGTGCTAATAATAAAACTTTATTTATAAAAATAATGGGCTTTGGGAGGAAATAGAGCAAGAGAATAACACTCAGTAATGCACATCTTCTAATACTGATTTGGTTTTTGAATGATGAAAATATGTTGTTTATTTAATTTTAACAAATTAGTCACTGAATACATTAAAACACTTAAAAACAGTTCATGGAGACACTGGTGGTCTGGGCTGAACCCTACATTCTGGGTTGGGGGCCAGGCATCAGCATTTTTAAAGTCCAGGCATCAGCATTTTTAAAGTCCTTCCATTGACTCTAAAAGTCCAAGGTTGAGAATGTCAATATTGAATATTCCTGTCAAAAATACATTTCAGGGGCATCTGGGTGGCTCCACTGTTAAGCAACTGCCTTTGGCTCGGGTCATGATCCTGGGATCCTGAGGTCAAGCCCCACATCGGGCTCCCTGCTCAGCTGGGAGCCTGCTTTTCCCTCTCCCACTCCCCCTGCTTGTAGTCCCTCTCTCACTATGTCTCTGTCAATAGATAAATAAAATCCTTAAAATATTTTTTAAAATTAAAAAAAAAAGAAAAGAAAAAAATACATTTCGATTCTCGGTCAAGTGTCCAGCTGTAGATTTTGGCTCAGGACACGATCTCAAGGCAGTGAGCTCAAGTCCCCCAGCAGCTCTAGGAGTCAGGCTAAGATTTTCCCTCCCCCTCTGTCCCCCCTCACATGTGTATGCTCTCTTTCTTCCTCTAAAATAAATAATTTTAAAAAAAATGTGTGTGCGTGTGTGCTATGTGTGTATGCACATGTATATATTCAGTTCAAAGAAAGGTGACCTAGAAAATACTACCACCGTCACTGTATAATATCCATAAATGTTGGACAAACATGTGATCTGTGTTACAACATTTATCATTCCCAATTAGAAATTGGTGGGATAGGACTCATCCTAGTCATAGTTCAAGTGAGGGACAAAGCCAGGTCTCAAAAAACCCAATTGTAAAATGTGGGGTCTTAACCCGTTACCTCTACGTGTCTCTGTAGCAGTAAGATTTTCACTGAAAAGGGATCTTGGCTTATTAATGATTTGAGCTGATCAGCTGTAGTATACAAATAAATAATGTATCAGCTATAAGTAAACAAGTCATAATCAGACTCTGCCCCTTGCTGAGGACAGGTAACAATTCCGAGCCAACAGTTACCCTCATACATATGTTGTACCTTCAGTTTCCTTTGTGGGACCGCCTCCCAATCCACCGTTCGAAACCACCGGTGTCGCTTTACGTCATCCGCTCCATTCTTCAAAAGAAACAGGCACCGTCAGTAGACAGAATTTTGACAGGACAGGGAAGAAAACAGTCCAGAGAATCTCTACTTAGTAGAGAATTAAAAAGTAAAATTAAATGTAAAAAGTGTGCTATGTTTTGAGTCATTGTCCCTGGACTGTGACCTAGGAGGGAAAATATATACATAAAGGTGTTGTGTTCTGTTCACTTTCATTCAGAGTAGAAAGAAATCCTGTCAGGACCAGTCTGGACTACACACAGAAGTAGGACTTTGGCTCAGGCTCCTGAGATACAAGACAGACAGAAGGACATTTCTGAGTCTGCCGCCTGTTTTTATCCCAATGGTTTTCTTCAGAATTTAGCATCTTCATCATACAGACCTAGATGGTGTGATCATACAGACTAAATGGTGTCATTGGCTCAATACTGCAATGCTAGTAAGTCACATGACTAGGGCTCAAACCCGTCATGTCCACATCAGATATCTTAACAGCTACGCAGCGGGACTTTCCAATTACACTATCCATGTTTGTGTAATAGTAATGGTTTCTTATGATCTGTCTGCTTCACTCTCAAGGCTAACACCAATGGCCAACTTGCAGATGTCAATGGCATCATGGTCTTTGAAAATCCTAACCCTAACCTAAACCTAACCCTAACCCTAACCCCAACCTCATCGCCTACCCTATCCCTAACCCTAATCCCTCCCAGGTGTTGAGCCTTTGACCCTACCCATCTCATTCCTTTTTATGGCCCTTGGAGCAACTTTTTTAATTCACTAAATGTCGGGAATTGTTAAGACAGAAACACATGAATTATGTGACATAGGAAGAAGCCAGTAGATCTGAACATAACATAAAGTTTGTGAAATGTCACCTGGTACCTATGCAGAATAACTTATTTGGACATAGAGTCTTGGCACATCTGATTAAGTGAAGGATCTGAGAAGAGCTCATCCCGAATCAGGGTGGCCCTAAATCCAATGGCAGGTGTCTTTGCAAGAGACAGAGTAGGCGAGACACAGACACAGAGGAGAAGCCACATGAAGACAAAGACACAGATGGGAGGGATGTGGCCACAAGCCCAGGGATGCTTGGAACCCCAGAATCTGGAAGAAGCAGGGAGGACCCTCCCCTCGGAGCCTCTGGAGGGAGCTCCCTTCCCCACCTGGATCTCAGTGGTCCTGCCCCGCCTGGATCTCAGTGGTCCGGCCCTGCCTGGATCTCAGACTCTGCTCCTTTGTTACAGCAGCCACTGGACACAAATATACCCACATCAACAGATGGTCCTGAGAGCTTGGTGTGAATCAAGCCTCACGCACAGGTCTACTGTGTCTCCCAAGACTACGGCAGACAAGACCAAGGTATGGACCCATGATTAAGTTCCTCCATGGATATCCAGAACCAGAAATAGCTGAGAAGATGTTCCCAGATTCTCTTAGACTCAGTGGTGCCACAACAGAACCAAAATGAGCATATAAGATATTATACCATTTACACAATCATCTCTTAAATATATTCCCCTCCACATGAAAAGTTTGTGAAAACCACACAGGAGGTACACTTTCTCAAATGATTAATTCCCACACAGACATGCATGTCCACGGTTATGGCACTATTCAGAAGAGCTAAAAGGCAGAAAACAACCCAACTGTCCCTCAGCGGAGGGATGAGTACACACAGCGGGGTCCATCCATGAATGGAGTGTGATTTGTCCTTAGGAACAAAGCACTGACACCTGCTAGCATCTCCCTGAAAACATGGGAGGAGCCGGACACAATACATCACTTATGCTGTGATTCATTTACAGGAGAGCCCAGAACAGGGAAATTGAAATGGCAGGATGGATGAAAGGATTGAGTAACAACAGCACAGGGTATGGGGTTTCTTTCCGAGAAGGAGGAAACGTTCTTCGACACTGACTTTGGGGATGGTTCCCCAACTCTGCAAACATAGTAGACGGTGCTGCACTGCACACTCAGAATGGGGAGGCATGTATGGTACGTGAGTTCTAGGTCCATCACGTTATTTGAAACGTCGAAATAACTAAGGAAAATACCGACATCTTGGAGGTGACGGTTGAGTCATTTACGCGTCTGGAGGGAAGAAGAGATGCAGTAGAGACCCAGGCGGATTTCGCATGCCCAGACACCCACATCTGAACTTCAGCCAACAATTAAACACGATCACTGTCTCTATAAATAGAAACGTATGTATGGTGCCACGTGATGGGAGTGTCTCGTGCGTAAGACGTAGGAAAACAAACACTGACCTTCATGTTTCCAAGGCGTCGGGTTCTGTCAACGACCAGCAATTTCCTAATGAGGTCTCTACATGCGGGAAGGAGACAAAAAGAAGATGCATCTTGATACGGACCCAAGCAAACACGGCCGGTCAAGGGCGATAAAATCCGCCCACCACATCATGCCGTGGAGGGAGGATCCATTTCCATTTTGCCTCCACATTTTCTCACAATTTGTTTCTTCACCGATGTGAGTTTCACTTAAAATGTACCTGTTGAGTCTGTCCTTGCCCAAGAGAAGACACCGGCTTTTACCAAAATGAATGGCCACGGTTTGCCCTAAAGAGCTACTTATTTATGGGATTCTGGTTGTATGTTACCTGCTCTCCCATAACACACAGACTTCTGGGAGTTTCTTAAACGCTGCTTCCCCACCCACTTCAGAATACAGGGCCATTACGATCTGATAGTTTATGTCAAGACATTCCGAAGACAGGCTAGCTCTAGAAATGCAAGGTAAGGAAATAAAATTTGTGCTTGTGTGTGTCTCTGCACATAACACATAGAATACATTATGGACAGTAATATCTAGAGACTTCAAATATAAATTGAAATACCCCAGACAAATCAAAAGACCTACGGTCCAGCTTCAAAAAACCCATGACACAACTTGGCAAAACTGAAAGGAACCTTGTGCCCTGGGTTAAGGAGCACACCCCCAGACTCACGCCACAGACTCTGGAATCCCAAGGCCTGTGGCAATATATGGGAAGGTCCAGGGTCCCAAGATCCCCAAATGCCTTATTTAGAACCCCAATAAAAAAAAAATTAAAAATAAAATATAGGGGCGCCTGGGTGGCTCAGTGGGTTAAGCCGCTGCCTTCGGCTCAGGTCATGATCTCGGGGTCCTGGGATCGAGTCCCACATCGGGCTCTCTGCTCAGCAGGGAGCCTGCTTCCTTCTCTCTCTCTCTGCCTGCCTCTCAGTGTACTTGTAATTTCTCTCTGTCAAATAAATAAATAAAAATCTTTAAAAATAAAATATAAAATTGAAGACTTACAGAACAGCACAGTCCCAAAAGCAAGGGGTACGGATATAAAGGGGCTGTCCAATACGGCAAAGCCGTGTAGGAACTCTGGAGCTGCCTGCAATCCTGGGACAGGCTCTGTGGCAAACCCTTGATTCTATCCTGCCTGGCTTCTCTCTGACCACTCTGAGACAGGAAGAAACACTGGGAAGGTGTTTGGACTACCACGTTGGCAACACGCCCCAGAGCTCTGATGTCCTTTCAGCTGCCTAAGATCCTACAAGGAATCTTAGTGACAATCCAAAGACACATGTGCCCAGGCAGGAAGGTAACACAGTCAAATGCCGAGGTTGTATGAACCAACAACAACAGAAGGCCTTGAGAACTTGAAAGTAAAAATCCGACCGTCATGGCACCCAATGGCAGTGGTTTGGATACGCAAGACTCATTAGGGTCCTGCTTCTCATCCAACTTGGGAAGATCTAGATAATAATGGGAAGAAGTGAAGTTCTTCTCAACCACCATCTGCAATCAGCAACTGCACCAAAGGATCCCAGGTTCCTGCTCTGGCTGAGCCCCCATGCTGGGGACACAGGGGTCCCAGGCAAGAGAGAAGAGGAGCCTGCTCAACGAGGAGCATTCTAGAGCAAAGGACAGCAGGGCAGACCCTGATGGGTCTCTCTCAGAATAGACTACAAGGAAAAGAGGCATAGGGAGTTAAGACACCAAATGTAGATTAAACTTAATATTTGTTGTAGTCCCTTTTTTTCCATGGGACAGTATAAACGTAAAATGTTCATGACCAACCTGAGCCCTTCCCACCAATGAAGGAAGAAATGACCTACGATTTTATGTGTTGTCCGTTCTCTGGGGAAACCAAGAACCAGCCAGCTTTTGGAAGAGTTTACGTCATTGCTTGCAAGAGGAAGGGAATATATCCCCCAAGGTTTTGCCCAGCCTAAGACCGTCAGAGGGTTCCACAAGGGCTGACTTGGAGAATGCAAGAGACAGTCCACACTCTATTGATGGGGAGCAACAGCAAAGCCACAGCTGTATACCTCAGCATGGACTCTGCCAGTGTGCATCCACACAAGACAATGGATACCCACACCCCTTAGGAATGTCAATGGTCTACGGTCACCACCAACCAGCTGATCGGCCAATGGGCGTGAGTAGATTTCAATCAAAGGCAACCACTGGCAAATGTTGGCATAACCATGTGACATAATGTCACTCAAGTCTAATGGGAGTTGGACCCGGGGGGAGAAGCTCTATGTAGTATTTTCCATTTCTTTCTAGAGAAAAGAAAGTTCTGACGGCTCAATCTCCCTTCGTGCCTCACTGTCTTACCATTCAGAGTGCCCGCCTTCTAGATGACTATTTTTCACGGAATCTAGTTTTCTTGCTTATCTTCTAAAACTTGCCTGGTGTGTCAAACACACCACCACCTCTGAGGCCCAACCAGCCTGGGAAAACACTGTCTTCTACTTGGAAAGAGAGCCTCTGTGGGAGAGTGAGATGACCTTCACCAGTGAGAAAAGCGACTGGCAGCTGTCCCAGTGTCATGAAATCAGTTTTCTCTGTACTCCCTGCCCATGGCTACTTAAAAAAAAAATAGCAGAAAGAGAGAAAAGTTTAGTTCTTGACTAAACTCACTTAACTACCTTGTGACCAGCCAGGCTTGGTTCACTTGGGAAATGCAGAGAAAGAACTACAAGTCACGATACAAAAATGTCTCCTAGGTGACCAGATGGACGAAGGTAACTAGAATGCCACAAGTGGTCTGAGATTTTTAAAAACTTCAGTTTTCTCCCCGCCGTCACCAGAAATTGAATGACCTGCACACCCAAAGTCACCAACACTGAAGCTGTAGAGAAGTCCTCCTAGAAGAGGTTCATCAGCCTTAATATCAGCATGAAAAAGGAATTTAAGAATGAAAGTAATTTAAGCAGGAGGAAAAAGAGACAGTCTGCTAAAGCCATCAATAGTCCTGCCAACGGCAAAACCAGCTAGAGGAGGTGAAGGGCTTTTGGTCCAATACCCCAATGGTTCTCCTACTCGCGGTGATTCACAAATGCCTGTATTGGCTAATTGTAAATGTCATTTCTCTCAAGGCCCATAAAATCTGACCAAGAGTCATGAAAAGGTTAAGTATCATGACAGCAGAATGACGACCACCTTTTCCTGTCTGGTGGAAAAGCGGACTGTCCAGAGGACACGGAGCACAGCCTGGTAAGAACACAGTATGTCGTCCTGCTCAGCGGATGCGTGCTCTGTGATTTCTTGTCTGTGACTTTAAAAATAAACACCCCTCCCCGCCCCGCCCCGACGAGGAGGGGAACGGTTTACTTACTTTACACTGAAATCCAAATGTCTGGGGAAATCTATTTTGCCTGCAAGGATTTTTTGATAAATGCCAAACGGGTTGTCATCGAAAAACGGAGGGAACCTGTAAGAAAAATAAACAGCTATTTTTAGCGGAGAGCAGGCACACAAAAAAAAAATCTGTGCTTTGTAGCGAACCGTGTTTCTAGAAGCTCGACGCAGTCAGGACGTTCACGAGGTCACCCCCCATCAGAGCAGGAGGGAAGTTCTTTGCACTCTTCAAACATAGGGTACTATGTGGCACGCAGTAGGTGCTCAATAAATGTGAGCAGGGCAAATGGAGGAGGACGTGTAACACTGTGTCCTATTCTTTTCTCTTTGGTCCAGGTAGACCGTACGTCTGTAAGCAGCCAGCATCTGAACCTCCATATTAGATGAATTCCCGTAGGTCACACGTACGGAGCTGGACGAGAGCAAGGCTGGTTCCTAACGTGTACTCTGGGCCACAAAGATGTAGCGCATCACAGCCGGCAGTCTGTTTTTATAAATAAAGTTTTATTGGCAACGAGGGCCTGCTCACTCACTTAAGTCTTACCATCTATGGCATAGTTATCAGAAGGAAAGACTGTCGTCCTAGCAAAGAAACCCACAGACATGTCTTCTCTAATACCTTGAAACAGGAGGGAAAAAATCTGAAATAAGTAACACAAGAACATACTGAAAAGGGCAAAGAGCTAGAAAAATCAAAGAAAACACAGAAGTTAATAAACATGGGCCAGATACCCACCCATATGCCCAAGGCACAAGCTGTACTTCTGGTATCTGCTCAGAATGCGGAAGGCAAAGACCCTTAACTCTTATCCACTGGTAACTGCATCCTTTAGAAGGAGAACATCTAATTCCCTGAAAGAACCACTGGCCATAGCTTATAAAATGGCATTTTCAGGGGTGCCTCGGGGGCTCAGTGGATTAAAGCCTCTGGCTTCGGCGCAGGTCGTGAAGTCAGGGTCCTGGGATCGAGCCCCGCATCGGGCTCTCTGCTCAACGGAGAGCCTGCTTCCTCCTCTCTCTCTGCCTGCCTCTCTGCCTACTTGTGATCTCTGTCTGTCAAATAAATAAATAAAATCTTTTTTAAAAAATGGCGTTTTCAAGGGGTGGCTCAGTTTACAGGTGTCCCTGTGAGAGACAGAAGAGGAAAGACAAACATAGGAGAAGCCACATGAGGACGGGGGCAGAGAAGGGAGGGACATGGGCATAAATTCAGCGACTCCTGGACTTCTTCCAGAAGCTGGAAGGAGCAGGAGGACCCTTCTTGGAGCCTCTGGAGGGAGCACAACCCTGTCCTACCTGGATCTCAGAGGTCTGACCCCACCTGGATCTCAGAGGTCCGACCCCACCTGGATCTCAGGGGTCCTGCCCTGCCGGGATCTCAGAGTTCTGGTCTCCAGAGCTGGAGGAGGATGAATTCCTATGCTTTTAAGACACCTCGTCTCTGGTCATTTGTTGCAGCTGCCCCAGGACACTCCTACGGATACTTCCTGGATCTCTTGGCTTCTAAGTTTTCAGCGACACCCATTTCTTTGTTCTCTTTACGCAGGCATCACTTCTGGATGAAGAAAGACTCGGCACCTGTTTGGAAATGGGACTGCGGGTGCCATTTTGGTTTATGGTGGACCCTAAATCCAATGATACGGTCTTTACAAGCAACAGAAGGAGAGATTCAGAGAGGAGAAGCCACGTGGGGACAGAGGCAGAGACAACGAGGGACGCGGCCATCAGCCCAGGGATTCCTGGAGCCCCAGAAGCTGGAAGAGGCAAGAAGGACCCTCCTTGGAGGCTGGGGACGGAGCCTGACTCTGCCCCGCCTGGATCTCAGCAGCCCTGCCTCACCTGGATCTCAGACTTCCGGTCTTCAGAGGTGGGAGAGGGTGGATTTCCGTTGTAAGCCACCATGTGTTTAGCCATTTGTCCTGCCCAGGACCGATATACAGAAGAGACCCATTAACTCTGCATTTACGTTACAGAGAAGTGAAAAACTGGAATACTGTAGAATATAAAGTTCCACAAAAGGACATTAAGGGGAAAGCTGAGGAAGAAGAGGGAGCTGAATAAGAATAATGGAAGACACTGGGTCAACGTGAACGTGTAGCCATGCATGACAAAGGCGTGGAAAAGCTTTTTTTTCTTTGTGACATTTTAGCTATTCATGGAGACGCTCTGGAGAGAGCAGAGGCCCCGTGCTGGGAAGGCCACAGCAGAATCTCTGAGCCGCTGGTTGTTTGGGTTCCGTTACTCCAACTACTTTGGCCACTGTTGGCTTCTAGAGTTACGAGCTTCTCCATCCTGAGACACTGCCCAGGCCAGGCTCGGAGGAAAGGTCTATATGCCCCCGCCGACTACGCCTTCCAGTTCATAGCTCCCGAGTCGGCTGTTTCTGGTCGGCCAGATGCTCTAACAATGGTTAGAGGGGTCGGACTGCTTTCTTGGGTGGCAGCCCTGTCTCAGGATTTCATCAGGGCTAAGGCACACATTGACAAACGGCCCGTTAAACACCAGGAGAAAACGTGTCCTACATACCTAACAGCCTTTATTGGACAATCCTTAAACAAAGTGTTCTCAGGAAGCAGGCATTACGGGTCTGTATCATGGGGAAGGTATGTTAGCCGTGGTTTAACGAGCGGGAAAAAATGGTAATAAATGAGCAGTACCAGATCTTGCCCAAAGGAAGAAGCAGAGAGAACAGGGATCTGAGAATGAGCCGTGCCCCAGGCATGTGGAAAGTACCCTAAGAAATCTTCAAATTTGTCTTTTATCCAACAGAATCCTTCCAGTTCTCCAACAAGCACCGAGCGCTCGTTACGTAAGTGAGCTAAAGAGATCAACGGAGCCAGCGGCGTGCCGAAGGACGACTTGCCCGTGGGCACGTAGGAAGGTCAAGAGTTTCCTCTCCCAGCATCACGCCAACTTGGCTGCTGTTTCAATCCTCATGATGACTTGGACATAACTGCTTGACCCACCCACACCTTCCAGGAGAATGGATTGTCCAGAAAGAGGCGCCCTAGCGGTGGTCAAGGCGGGCAATTTGGACACGGACTCAAGACAAAAGAAGGAAGAGTTTCTGGACAGAACACAGAATGGGGACGTGCTACTGGTTCACTGTTTTTGACGTCTTCCTCGAAGACCCCCTGCTGTGGTACGTGCCTAGAAAACATAGAGCCTGCGTCGTTCACCAAAAGGGACAAGCACAAAGAGCCAGGCTGTGCAAGGATGGACGGCAGAGTGTAGGGTAGGAATGAGTCCCAGGGACACCTTGTCTTAAGTATGGCGGCCATGATTCTCCATGTGGGGTCCCACGGAACCCTGGGGTTCCACGGGTCTCGTTCATGAGCTCTGGGAGGGCTTTCCCCTCCCTCCCAGAATGCAGCTCTGAATGTGGATGCATTTTCTTCATGCACCTCCAGCAACCGTGGCCTGATTGTGTGTGTGTGTGTGTGTGTGTGTGTGTGTGCGTGCGCACGCGGGATACTTCCACCTGCCACCAGGGAAACATGGGCAGGAGTGGAAGCAGCTGGAGGGGACAGTGAGGAAAATTCAGAGGTGGTCCAGGGGAAGGTTGAAGGTTGAGTCTGACAGAACTGCAGAGGGAACCACGAGGGACTGGCGCATCTTGTGGTATGTGCACGGACTTGTGTCCCGCAAGAAATCCCTCCGGAAAGCCTTGACCCCTTCCAATGAGGAATGGGTAAATGTTAATACATTCAGCGTTTTGGCTGGGATGGGGGGTTTTAACGATTCATCATCAATTATTCTAGTCAGAGCCTCATAATGTATTAGATCTTACTTCATTACTTTCTGTTCTACACCTTATATTGTAGCGTATTATATTACAAATACACGATGAGACTATTAGGAACATTCTACTTCTACTATTCTAATAGAGCATATTCTAATATTTGAATGAACTATACTATAATATTCTAATCATTCCAATAAGTATTTTTACATAATAATCCTAATATATTTACTCTAATACATCCCAATATTATATTCTAATTTTATTCGATTTTAATTCTATTTTAATTCCAATACTTTCCTTATATTCCATCAATATTGTTTTCCAAACAATTAGTAAACAAACTGTGTTTACTAACAATAGCTCACAGTAGTATATTCTCTATGTAGAAGATATCCTACTTGAATGTACGGTTGGAATATGGAAAAAACAGAGCTCAAGAATTTCATCTATGAAGCTCTGGCCACCGGGGGTTCATTTATCATTAAACAATGCTGACCTCTAGTGGTCAGTAATATGAAGGAAGGGAGATGGGTTGCAGAGCGTCTGAGGGGGAATCTGACGAAGACGGGCACATCCACATTCCCAACCGTTGTTATGGTCTGGATGGATGGGCTCCGTGTGTGATTCATGCTAACCTTCTGCTCAGCTTGGGACTTCACGGGCTGGGGGTGTCTGTCAAGAAATTCAGTTGTGTGTGATTTGCTGGACACATCTGGGTGAACAGAACAGATGATGGATGGATGGATAGATTGATGGATAGGAAGGACAGACAGATAAACAGATGACAGACACATAGACACACAGACAGACGGATGGATGGATGGATGGATGGATGGACAGATGGATAGACAGGGAGTATGGATGGATGGACAGGCAGAAGGATGGATTGATGGATGGATGGATGGATGGATGGATGGATGGATGATGGATGGACAGACAGAGATGATGGATGGATGGATGGATGGATGATGGATGGACAGATGATGGATGGATGGATGACAGAGAGCAGATGGACAGATGGATGGATGGACAGACAGAGATGATGGATGGATGGATGGATGGTTGGATGGATGAATGGTTGGATGGATGGTTGGATAGATGGATGGATGGATGGATGGATGGATGGATGGATGGATGGATGGGCAGAGAGGATGGATGGATGGATGACAGAGAGCAGATGGACAGACGGATGGATGGCTAGACAGGCAGACAGAATAGACAAGTGATGGATGGACGGACGGATTGGTAGATGGACAAATGGAGAGACAGACAAATGGACAGATAGATGTGATACAGAGGGGTGACAAGAGATGACAGACACATAGATGATAACAGATAGATAGATGAGTAGATAGTTGATAAACAAATAATAGAGAAATACAGGTTTTCACAAGACTCCACTCTGGCCATACCCTCAGTGCAGAAATACACCTCTTTCTATCATTCTTTCCAACTGAAAGGGAAGGTTTCCAGGCAAAAAGCTCTGGTCTTGCCCTGCAGGGAATCAGACGTGGAAGTCAGATGGGCTTTGGGTTCAACTGGGGGTAAACTCTGAGCACGTGCTAAGCACCCCAGCAGGAAACTGGCCTGAAGGAGGAGGACACAGGACAGGGCAGGGAGGGCGGAAGGAGGCAGAGGGGCCGTACGTCCAAGGGCCCCCAACCACTGTCTTGGCACCTCGTAGACCAGCTGGCTGTGAGCTGCATCATCAGAGAAGAGCCCTTCCTCCGTGGAACCCGGAGGAATCCCCATATCTAGGATCTCTAAGCAGGGGATGCATGCTTTACATTTCTGGTAGAGGAACATCACACCTGCCTCGTGCCTCAGCCAAGCTGGACTCCTCAATCACGGTGATACCGTGATGCCCATTCAACACCTCTGCTGTCCAGATGTGGGGAAAGCAGAACCTTGCTAGCCTCAAGTACGGGCACACGCTCTCCTTTCCGGCATGTGACTCATTCATAACGTCCTAAACCATATGTAATTTATGTATCTTTATCAACACGTACAGTCATTACCTGAGCTCTCTGCCTTGCTCCAAAAGAGCCCATGCAGAAGACTTAATATTATAGTCATGGGAGGCAGGGACATTTAGACAGGAGAAAGGTTCCAAATGCTGGGGCTTCCCGTGTGTCCCCCACTGCTGTGCTGGCACGGGGAAGCCAGCACGGGAAGACACCACGAGCATCTGCCACCAAAAGCACTAGATGTCCAGCAGCAGGGGAGGAAAGCACTAGAGAGGACATGCTGACCCTCCTACTCACCCGGAGTGCATCTCAAAGATCAGGATGCCGAGTGCCCACCAGTCCACGGCTCTCCCGTGGCCTTTGCTCTGGATGACTTCAGGAGCCAGATACTCAGGCGTTCCACAAAGGGTCCACGTCCTGAGGACAGAGAACGGCATAATGGAGACTTAGGAGTGCCGGGTGACTGCGTGTATCTCAGAAGGACTGAATGTGACAATGACAATGGTGATTATACGATGCCCTATGCCCACCCCGTGGACACACCGTGCTGGACAGAGATGCCACCGTTGTCTAAGAGGACTTGTTCCCTTACAAACACTCATTAACCCACACATAACCGAAGGAACATCCTTGGTGTCCCAACCTCATGTGGTGGCTGTCACTTACCGTGGTTTACTCAAACACCGAAATGCCACGGTACCTGTTTTCCCATGAAATGATATGGGGAAAAAGTCAAGAATTCACTCACTACACCGTCATGAACCTACACGTCTGCTCCATCAACGAGCTAGTGCTCGCCTCCAGAGGAAAGGCAAACCCACCGCTAATGGCCCTTTCCACCTGCTCCCAAAAACCTATGAAGTGTTTTCAACATTTCTGTGGGTTCAAGGTCATTTTCACCTCACCAGTGGCTTCTAGAAATCCTTAGGTTAAGGAACACTGGTATATTTAGGATTTAAACAGGATAGGGGGCTTTTTGAAAGGACTGTCTCTGCAGAAGGGCAGATACTTGCCAAAAATTTAGCTTCTAGCCTCACCTCGGGGACTGTGGGCTAGAAAAAAAGGGATGCTGACCCCTCCCACCACCACCAAAACTGGACCCAGCCCAGACAGTGCAGCTTCTCCTGGTCAGGTGTGTTGGGTTTTACTCTGGTCACCGCTCCCCTGTGCGGTCTCAGATCTCTCTTTTCCCCAAAAGGTAAAAATGGAGCTCCTTTCCTCTTGTCCTTACAAGAGAATTCTCCTTATACTTAAAAAGAGGCACTATGTTTCATTAAAACATAGATGTGTCACAGGTGTGTCACCTTTCTGCCGAGATCTCTAAATTTTGTGCTCTATGGAAAACACAAGACCGACTGTCTTCATTTTCTCCCAGTTCACATGCCTCAGCATGGAGGTGAACCAGAACTCACCTGTAAAAAAGACTTTTTTTTTAAAAAAAAAGGTAAAATTCTGAGTATCATATAAATAAGCCCTGAGATGTAACGAACGGCATGTTGACTGTCTAATAAGACCTGTTTCACATCTGAAATTTACCAAGAAGACAGAACTTATGTGGGTTCCCACCACCGCAAAAAAGTGGTAACCAGGTGAGATGATCAGATGTGATTACAACCTCGAGTGTGGTAATCCCTTTACAATCGGTATTAAATCACACTAGGTACCTTTCGAAAAACCATATTGTATAATGTCAATATGTACAATTTGCCGATCATACCTCATTAAAGATGGAGGAGGAAAAAAAGAGATGAGGACATGGACACACACAGAGGGAAGACCACTGGTGACCCAGGGACGGTGCCTACAGTCTAGGAACCACATGAGGTGACCTGAAACCAGGACAGAGGCTCAGAATAGACCCTTTTCTTGGGAGCCAATGTGGGACCACGGCTCTGCAGACACCTTCATTCCAGAACTCCCAACTTCTAGAACCGCGGGAGAGTACCGTTGACCGAAGCCCATCAGTCGGGGAGCTGTAATGGCAGCCCCGGGGAAGGAACGCATTCCCCACCACACTGTCCACGCACACACTTTACCCTCCCTCCAAAGCACCTGCGGGCTTGTCCCCGCACGCTCTATCTGGCACACTGTGTTGTCTGATGGCGGGGAAAGGCAGACATTGGAAAATACCACTTCGGAGCTCAAGATGGCCGAACTGATTTCCACGTCTGTTTCTGAACAGCTGACCAGCCCTCGCCCTGTAAGACTCTGACAGATGAGAGCCCGTCTCTAAAGTGGGCAGTGGTGGCTCGGGAAGAGGAAGGTATGGGGCTTCCGCATTTATGGAGTTCAGGTCCTCCTTGTGCCTTTGCTCCTTGGTAGACAGGAAGAAAAGAGTCCAAAATGGAAACCATGTAATGCCCATTGGGATGGGACCCATAAGGGCCAGCGAAGATGTGGGGAACAGGGATCCCCCAGGCAAACTGGTGCAGCCACTGTGGAGAACAGTATGGCGGGCGCCTGCGAATTGAAACCCAGCATCGTCATACAATCCGTGACGCCTTCCAGTGTACACCCGAAGGAAACAAAGGCAAGAATGTTGAAGACATACTTGCCCACCCATGTTCAGACCAGCGTGACTCATCACGGTGGCCCAAAGGCAGGTGCCAACCAAGCGCCCATCAGTGGATGAATGGATCAAGAAGACGGGGTCCAGTCACACCACGGAATGTGATTCAGCCTCAAAAAGCCATGACACAGACCCCTGCTAACAACGTGGATGAACCTGGAGGACATGCTGCTGAGCGACCTCAGCCAGACTCAGAAAGACAAATATTGTACGATGTCATGTGTACGGGGTCCCCAGAGCAGGGAAATGCACAGACAGAAAGGAGATGGTGGTGCCAGGGGCTAGGGGAGGGGATAGGGAGTAAGTATTTCTTGGGGACAGAGCTTCACCAGGGAAGGGTGCAAAATTGTGCAGAGGGATGGCGGGAATGTTGCAGGATACCACAAATGCATCTGATTGCACTGAACTGTGTCCTTCAAAATGGGGAAGACGGTCAACTTTATCCTAAGTACAATCTGCAACGATCTTTATTAAAAAGTGCAGAGGCAGAAGAGGCCAGGCAGAGCAGGGTGTCCTCCAAGGAGGGAAGATGCAAAGACAAGTGTCTGATGAACAAAGTCAAGGGAAGGGAAGCAGGACCTCGGCAGAGGCAGGACAAAGGCTGGGTTTGGAGAGGGCGTAGGAATCTGTCACCCTAGAGAGACGGCTGTGTCCGGTTGGCACTCCCCTGCCACGGAGAATGTTGCGAGGGTTCTCCACTTAGTGACTGAGACCTTGAGCTCGAGGGCAGACATGCGCCCTTTATGCCAATGTATGGGGTAGGTCCTTCATGCTGGACTCCCAGGCTGGTGGCACGCCCAAGGCTGCCTGAAGCTAGCTGGAAATCGAGCTCTGGGCTCATGTTAAGAGCAGGTTGAGGTGGCCGCAGGTTATTATATATGCATCAGGTACAGCGTCTCCCCTTGCATCTGGAAAGGTGCGTTTCTTTCTGGCTCCGTCCTAGCATAAGAGGCACCGGGGGAAGGCTTGTGGAACCTTCTAGCTTCTGAGCTTCCCTACATAGCCCAAGACTTGTCCAGAGGAAGGCCCTCCTGCAAACGGCCCCGGTGCATCATGGGTGTACACAGAGGCATAAACATCTAGAGAGCTTCGGACGGCGGTCAACATGGAAAGATAAGACAAAGAGCCCTGTTGTTATTCAGAGGCCGCGGGTCCAGGCTGTGAATTATCCATGTCCCCAGTCTAGAGAGCAGGCAAGGTTACACCTGATGTTCTCAGTGCTCACTGTTATCAGTTCCACCGTGGCAGGGGTGGGAGACTGTGTTAACGAAAGAAAGAGCGGATTCTCTGCAAGGTATGTGTGTCGAACTGCTCGTGTGTTCTTAACTTTTTATCGGTCTGCCAGGGCATCTATACAGGGGCAAACCCTGTTCCCCCAAAAGTCCTCAATGCCACAGCCTGTGAATGTGATCTTATTTGGAAATAGGGTCTTGCAGATGTAATCAAGTTAAGATGAAGTCACATTGGACCATGATGAACTAACTCAGTAAGTGGTGTGCTTGTGAGAAGAGGGAGAGACAGAGAGATCTCTCTGAGATCCCTACCCCACAGTGAGCGGGCAGTCATCTAAAAACCAGCAAGAGTCCTCACCAGCAACCAAGCTGCCCAGCACCCTGAGCTTGGACTGCCAGCCTCCAGAACTGTGACAAATCAATTTCCTATAAGGTAGTCAATCCTTTCAGATTAGGACCCCACTCTCTTGACCTCGTTTAACCGTAATTACCTCCTAAAAGCCCTATCTCCAAATACAGTGGCCTTGGGAGGGTTAAAGGTTTCATACATGAATTCTGGAGGGACATCATTCAGTCCATAGCAATGATGGTGATAGTGATGGTAGTGATGATGGTGTAGGTGGTGATGATGGTGGTGGTGGTGATGATGATGGTTTAGGCGGTGATGGTGGTGGTGGAGATAATCATGGTATAGGCAGTGATGGCAGTGGTGATGGGGATGATGGTGGTGGTAAAGGTGGTGACGAAGGTGATACTAATCATGGGGATGATACAGTTAGAAGCACCTTATGTCTACTCAATGCTTAGTATGTGCCAGGGAGCTGCTGGAAGGATTTCTTTCCAATTAGCGGATCCACCCATTCTTAGCAACAATCCTACAAAGTGGGAACAATGCACACCTCCCAGATGAGCAAAGCAAGGCATACAGAGGTGCGAGACACCTGGGTGGCTCAGTGGTTAAGCAACTGCTTTTGGCTCCGGTCATAATCCCTGCATCAGGCTCCTGGCTCAGCAGGGAGTCTGCTTCTCTCTCTGCCTGTCTCTCCCCCCACGTGTACTCTCTCTGTGTGTCTCTCTCTGACAAACAAATAATATTTAAAAAAAAAAAAAAGACAAACAGAGGCAGTTATATGCCTGACCTGAGTAGCCCAACAGTATCGCGGCCCTAGTGCAGCAAGTATCCCCACAGCTCCCCTCTTCATTCTTCATCCCTGCTCTGATGTGATGCTCCCATTACATCAGAAAGAAATCGGAGCTGGCAGTCACAAGGTACCATCACCCGGCAGTTGTGGGAATGTGGGCAAGTCATCTTCCCCTCAGCGCTTCTGTTTTCTCATCCATACGATGAAGACGTGGGGTGGATAAGCTCTAAAATAGTGTGTATGTGTGTATGTGCATGCACGCTCGTATGAGAGAAGCAGACAGTCTGACCAATTCTGAGCATGTCCCACCCCTGCTGCGTCTACGTAGCATCTGGGAGTAAACTGGTGGTTTCTGACACCGGTGCGAGGGGAGGCAGGAACACCATGAGGCAGCACGAGCAGAAAGGCAGGGCTCAGGACAGTATGGGGACATGGCCCTGGATCCATCTATCCTGCCTTCAGGCTCTACACTTTGACAACACAAGGTAGCTCATATATGTGAACTCACACACTACATGGCCTTTTGTGTCCAGCTTATTTCACTTGTGGTAACTGCTTTCCAGGTTCACGGATCTTGTGGCTTTGTTACTTTTCGTGCCTGCATAACCATCCGTGGGATGAATATACCTTCTGGTTGGTTTTAACCAGCTCACACAACAAACGGTCTAGTTTGGGGGTTGCAGTCCAAACTGTGTCTGGAAATGGCCAGATGGTGAATATATTGAGCAGATGATATATTTTTACTGCACAGAGACTATAACGGTATTAAGAGGTATGCACTGGGACACCTGGGTGGCTCGGTCCATTGGGCATCTGCCTTTGGCTCAGGTCATGATCCCAGGGTCCTGGGAACAAGTCCCGAATCGGGCTCCCTGCTCAGCCAGGAGTGAGCTCCTCTCTCTCCCTCTGCTGCTCCCCCTGCTTTTGTGCTTTCTCTCCCTCTCTCCCTCTAACATATAAATAAATAAAATCTTTAATAAATAAATAAATATAAAAGGCATACACTGCTGTCTACAGGAGCCAAACCATGTCAAGAGCCCAGATGTCCATCAACAGATGAATAAAGAAGATGTGGTGAGTGTGTATGTGTGTGTATTTATATATGCATATGTGTGTATATATATATATATATAATATGTATATATTATACATATATAACCATACACACACACCTACACACAATGGAATTATTACTCAGCCATCAGAAAGAATGAAATCTCACCATTTGCAACAACGTGGATGGAACTAGAGGGTATTGTGCTGATCGAAATAAGTCAATCAGAAAAAGATGATTATCATATGGTTTTACTCATAGGTGGAATTTAAGAAACAAAACAGATGAACGCAGAGGAAGGAAGGAAAAATAAAGTAAGGCCAAATCAGAGAGGGAGACAAACCATGAAGAGACTCTAGGGCACAAACCGAGAGGGTTGCTGGAGGGAAGGGGGTGGGGGGAGGGGCTGTATCTGGGGAACAGGCATGAAGGAAGGCACGTGATGTGATGAGCCCTGGGTGTTAGATGCGACTGATGAATCGCTAAACTCGACATCTGAAACTAATAATACACTCTATGCTAACTAATTTAATTTAAATAAAGTAATTTTTTTTAAATGGCATGGTCTGCCAAGGGATGCTGTCTTGTTCTATTTACTCCCAAGCCCCTCATTTACTTTACAAATAAAGTATTATTGGCACACAGCCACATTCATCTGTTTACATATTATCTCTAGCCATCTGTCTCGGCAGAGCTCACAGAACCCTGCTCCTGCAGCATGAGGACTGCTGTAGACAAGACGTAAACAAACTGTGTGAGTGTGTGCTAATAAAACTTTATTTACAAAACACAAGTGGTGGGCCAGATCCCATGACCTGTTCTTTGCTGAGCCCTGGGGCAGAGGAATGAATGAGGGGGAGAGAAAGGGTTGGATTTCAAAGCCTGGCTCTCATCTAACACTCAATCTTTTATAGGTTTGGTTTTTGTTTTCATGAAACAAAGTCCCTCACCAGTTCCACGACTTAACTTGGGCTCGGTTCTCTGGCTGGTTTCCTAACAAAGGGATTAAAACATCGGAACCCACATCTTGGGTTGGAACATTTCAACTGCAGGGGTGCATACCAAGGTCAGCTATGTGCAGTACTGTAAGGACTTGCTTCTGTGATAAATGTCGTGGGTAGGGAGGGTTTCCAGGTAAGCAAAGAGGTACAAGAATAATTCATAAAAACTAAGTAAAAACCCATGGCCTTAAATACAACTGCTGAAGTCTGGACTCATCGTTTGCTTTTCTCTTGAAAATTTAAAAAAATAAGAAATGTGGTTTTTAATTCTGTCCCCCAGGAATTCTTAGAAGCAATGAAACCCCCACAGTGAGGAGCACCTCTTGTGGGGTCTTTAAATACTATTTCCCACCAACAGTGCCCAGAGTTCCTTAAAGAAGTGGTGTCTCCAGGACAGAGGAGATGCACATACAGCAACCCGGGGCTTCCTCTAGTCAATGAAAGCGAGTAAGTTGTCAAAGCCAATGGGATGCTGGCAAAAGGGTCCAGGGGCTCCTGTTGTTGCCTTTTTAATCAAAGCAAAATTCGCAGAACATAAAATGTGCCATTTTATTAACTTTTTGAAGTTTGTTTTTTTTTTTTTTTTTTTACTAATCTCTACAACCAATGTGGGCTCGGACTCATGATTCCTGAGACCAAGAGCCGTGACTGATTGGAAGAGTACTCTTCTAAGTCAGCCAGGCACCCCCAAAATTTGCCATTTTAAAGCAAGCCATTTGGGGGCATTTGGTGCATTCAGAATGTTGCACAACCACAACCTGTCTAGATCGTTCAAAAACCTTTTCATTGACCCAAAAGGAGAGTCAGCCATTATGGGGTCACTCCCTATTAAGAGGAGGGCAATTTAAACATGGAGGGGAAAAAAAAAATTACTTTGAATTAAAAACTCATGCGATTGTGTGTTTTCTGAGTGGTAACAGTATTTTTAAAAAAATGCAATCGCCCCATTTGAGGTCACTAAGGGCCAAGGTCATTACTCCGGAAACCCTTAAATAAGCTGAATGAATGCAGGACAGCCTCCCTGCTCTCATGAAGGGCAGTGTTGGAAGGTCACCCAGTGAGTGATGAGGGGAAGGGGCTCTTTATAGACAACTTCCACCTGAGAAATGCAAAAGGACTAGCCAAGAGACAGCATCAGCATTTTGTCATTTCTTTCAGAATGGGGGCACAAGCAGTGCCCCTGGTGGAACCTAAGATAAGACCACAGATCACCCGGTGATGCTGACAGAGTGGACAGTGGGAAGGGAGGGTGGGCAGGGAACAACCCTTGGACCCACATACAAAAGGACAAGCACCTACTATATGCTTCTTGCTATCAGGCAAAAGGAACAACAAGAAACCCATCACCGTCTGTTTCTCAAAAGCCAAAAAGAAAGGAAGGAACAGAAGGAAGGATCCAATGAGTTTGAATTTAATCTAGTTCAAAGATCTAACCACTAGCTCACAAGAAACACCGAGGACAGAGGAACAAGGCAAAGCACACCATGAAGAAGCAACCCACCCAATCTAGATCACGGGGCTTCCTATGGGGCTCAACTCCAGTTATTTCACAAATAAATGGCATTGGTCCAGTGGGAAAGCTGAAATGGTAGTTAATGGATTTAATGGAGCTTGGAGACAAACCGGCCAAATGCAACGTAGACACCTTGCTTAAATCTTTGTTTATGGGGAAAAAAAAGACACTTTTGAGATTTGGGGGAAATCTGAGTATTGACTGGATGTTAGATGATCTTAAGGAATTTTTTTCTCATATTCTGTAAGATGCAATCATGGCACTGATGTTATTATTACTTCTTTAAATCATTATCCATGAGAGCACGGTGGGCACTTGCTTTAAAGTAATACCAAGGATGGAAATTTGGGAGACATAAAGAGTCAGGTAAGGTGCCAGAGCTTTGATGTCTACTGAATCTGGGTGATGAGCACACAGGATTTCAGGTAAACTATCCTCTGCTTTTGTGGATGTTTGAGAACATTAAGTAACAGTCGTCAAAGATGGGGTGCAATGTTGTTTATCCCTGGCGAGAGGCCAGGTATGAGAATCTAAAGGATAGCATTCAATGTCTCATTTAAATTAAAAAAAAAAAAAACAACAGAATAACTAAATTAAATGTATTGCTGCTTTTGTTTTAATCATTTTAGAAAATGAAAAATAACCCCAGTGTGTCCCTTACTCTGTTATGCAGGCTAGGTGCACAATAGCACGTGTGTGTGCCAAATACTTCTGTACAAGAAAAGAAGCAGTCACTGTAATTAAACAAGAGTTCCACAAGATTATGTTGGATGAGGAAAAATCCATCCGTTATCCAGAACCTAGGGAAAACATGACATTTGGAGTTACCATGAGGAAATGAGTATGATTGGTAGAGGGAAGAATACAGAATTTTAAGGTGTTTAACCACATTGTGTGCCCTGCTGTTTAAAAAAAAATGTGCTTTTCTCAATTATGTCAATTATGTGTTCAAAAATATTACTGGAGATGAAGCTCTGTTTGGTTCCATATGTTTTCTGGGGACGTTTTCTTTCCATGTTTATGGAAATGTCATGTCAGTTGTTGGAATCCTGAACTGGACAGGAGGCCGGGCATACGTACCCACGGGCATCACGTCACCTGCACTGGCCCAGAACGGAGAGACCTCATCAAGCAAACCAAGAAAAATACACAAAAAGAAAGAGGGAATTGTTTTTGCAACTGACAAAACGGTGAAAAAATGAAGTTCTTTCTAAAAGTAATAGGTCAAAAATTAAAACAAAAAATTTTTAAAAAGCAAGATATCAACATGCTAATGGGGCCTCTTTTCCAAAGTTTAACATCTTTTTTTTTTTTTTTTTTAAAGATTCCACATATTTATTTGAGAGACACAGAGAGAGTACAAGCAAGGGCAGAAGCAGAAGGAGAAGCAGACTCCTCACTGAACAGGGAGCCCAATGCAGAACTTGATTCCGGGACCCTGGGTTTATGACCTGAGCAGACATTTCACCGACTGAGCCACCCAGATGTCCCAAAGTTCAACGTCTTAAGTTCATTAATTGTTTGATGCTTTGTACAAACTCACCATCATGCACTGCATCTTAAATCCACATACCAGATTTACTGCAGAGGAACACAGATCCCCAAACTTATCCTCATGTGAATTTGTGAAATATTTTACATCTGGTGGGTTTGAATCAGACTTTCAAACTGAAAGGACTTAAAAAAAAAAAAAAAAAGACGTACCATATTCCATGTGCTGCCAATAGGGGGCAGCCTCGACATTATAAACCCATTATTCTGTGTTAATAAGGTCTTCCTTCCTAAGGTCATGGAAAACCACTTCATTTTTACGTGCTTTATTCTTAGAAAGGGTAATAGATGACATCCTATAGGTCAAAACCAGACTGAATTTAACTGCCTCACAAAGCATCCCTAGGACGGCCGCTTTCTTAAAAACCATCAGAGACATGAGTCACTTTGTGTAAAACTGCTCACCCACACAATCAAGTTTCTCATTAATGCAGACGTTTCCATAATACGAGAAATGCAATTATCACCTTGGCCAAGCGCATGTCATCAAAAAAACAAATTTATTTTTTTTAGTTTTTATTTTTAAGTAATCCCCATACCCAGTGTGGGGCTCGAACTCATGTTCCTGAGACCAAGCCCTAAGCTGAGATCAACAGTTGGATGCTTGGAGCGCCTAGGTGGCCTAGTGGGTTAAGTGTCTGGTTTCAGCTCAGGTCAAGATCTCAGGGTCCTGGGATGGAGACCCCATCGGGCTCCCAGCTCAGTGGTGAACCTGCTTTTCCCTCTCCCTCTGCCCTGGCTTCTGTTCCCTCTCTCGCTGTGCCTGTCAAATAAATAAAATCTTAAAAAAAAATAAAAATAAAAAGAGTTGGTTGCTTAGCCCATGAGTCACCCGGGAATCTGCACTTAATTTAAAATTACATTTAAAACCCAATACTTGTTGCAGTTACGGAGAAAGCTTCCGGTATTTTCGGAGAGCCTGGGCATGTGAGTCTTGTTTTTCCGGCTGTAGATATTATGGACATGCAAATAAGATGAAGTATTTCTGATGAAATTATTGGACCCTAATAGGGATGCACCATACAGATAAAATGCACAAGGGATTTCAAGCACTTAGCAACAGAAATTCATGTAAATCCTCTCAATTTTCGTAGGAATTATATGCGGAAATACTTGTATCGTACCTATGCTGAATGAGGTAGGCTATGTTATTAAATGTCTCCTTTCGTTTCTCAAGATCTTATTTTGAGGTCAGCTGTATGCCCAACGTGGGACTCAAACTCCCAACCCCGTGATGAAGACGTGCACACTCTACCGACTGAGCCCCCCACGTGCCCTGACATATTTACTTTTTTTTTTAAAGATTTTATTTATTTATTTGACAGAGAGAAATTACAAGTACACAGAGAGGCAGGCAGAGAGAGAGGGAAGCAGGCTCCCTGCTGAGCAGAGAGCCCGATGCGGGACTCGATCCCAGGACCCTGAGATCATGACCTGAGCTGAAGGCAGCGGCTTAACCCATTGAGCCACCCAGACTCCCCAGGAAGAAGTTTTTATAAAGCATAAAGCATGGGGCACCTGGGTGGCTTAGTTGGTTAAGCACCTGCCATTGGCTCAAGTCCCCATCCATGGGTCCTGGGATTAAGCCCTGATTTGGACTCTCTACTCAGCGAAGAATCTGTTTCCCTCTCTCAATCTTCCCCTTCCTCTCCTGCTCTCTGTCTTCCTCTCTGCCTTGCTCTCTGCCTCTAACAAAAAAAAAAAAACAAAAAAAAAACCCCCAAAAAAAAACTTTAAAAATACATAAATAAATAAATAAGACATGAGGATTCAGAAGGGGCAAGCAGACAGCAGGACAAAATGTTGGAAGCTATCCCAGGAGCTGGATCCCCAAAAATGGAACAATCCAACCCAAGTGCTGGAAGGGGTCTTCTGCTGAGAGTGGAAATGGGTTAGGAGGAGAGGGGAGAGAGCTCCTTGATGCAGTGTAAGCAGGTATTTAATTCTGATAAAAAGAGGAAGTCATCTGAGCGACAGCACCACACACCCGCCAACGGCGATGATCAAAAAGGCAAGACAAGACTGGTGACGGCGAGGACGTGGAGAAAAAGGGAACACTCGTGACGTTGGCGGGAATGCCAACTGGGGCAGTCAAAAATGCAGGCCACGGCTTGGAGGGTCCTCAAGAGGCTGAAAAGGGAAGGACCCTACGACCAGCAACGGCACAAGTGGGTACTGACGTGAAGAAAATGCAAACAGTATCATAAAGACATCTGGCCCCCCCGTGCTCACCACAGTGTTACCGACAGCAGCCAGGCCCTGGCAGAAACCCACGTGTCCACTGACACATGAGCGGAGAAAGGAAACGAGGTCTACACGGACCAAGGGCTATTATTTGTGCTTGGAAAAGGACATCCCACCATTTGCAACCATGTGGAAGGACCACCATGCCATTATGCTGAGGTAGATAAGTTGGGCGTCCAACACAAGTGAACGTCCCCATGGAACCCCAACACAAGAGGGAATGGAGGAAAAATGGCGGCTTACTTGTCAACCAGCTTCTTGGCGAAGCCGAAGTCGGTGAGCTTGATGTGCCCCTCGCGGTCCAGCAGGATGTTCTCGGGCTTCAGGTCCCTGTAGACGATCTCCCGGGAGTGCAGGTACTCGATGGCACAGACGATCTCCGCGGAGTAGAAGAGCCCCGTGCTGCTGGAGAAGCGGCCTCGGTTGCGCAGGTAGCTGAAGAGCTCACCCCCGGGCACGAACTCCATGAGCATGTAGAGGAAGCGGTCGTCGTGGCACGTCCAGAACCTGCGGGGGAACAGCAGCAGCATGGGAGTGAGCCCCACAGGCATTAATGATGTCCTCCACACGGGCCAGGGTGTCCACGCTGAGCTCTGGACGCTAAAGTATGCAAGCAAGCGGATGTTAAAATCTGCTAGAGATAGAGGTTAATAGACAGCAGCAAGAAAACCAAGAGGGCTCCTGGGGGACTCGGTTGGTGAAGGGTCTGCCTTGGGCTCAGGCCATGATCTCAGCGTCCTGGGATGGAGCCTGCTTCTCCCTTGGCCCCTCCCATGGGCTTGGGTTTGCACTCTCTCTCAAATAAAGAAAATCTTAAAAAAAAAAAAATCTCAGCCCATAGGCTGAATCGTTCACCCCAAGATGATGCGTGGAAGCCCTACTCTGTAGGACTTCAGAATGGGAACATACAAGGGGATAAGGTCTTTGAAGAGGGGACGGAGGTAAAATGAGGTCAGCAGGGTGGGCTCTGATGCCACAGGACTGGGGTCCTTATAAAAAGAGGAGATGGACAGACATGCACAGATAGATGACCCTGTGAAGACACAAGGCGAACACAGGGTCTACATGCCTCGAAGGAAAGTCTCAGGAGGAACCAGCCCTCGGACGCACCTGGAACGCAGACTCCCAGCCTCCAAGACTACAGGAGATAAATGTGTGTTGTTCAAGCCCCTCAGTCTGTGGGATTTGTTCGGTAGCAAGAAAATTCATGCACACCTTAGGGAATCACCCCTGGTTCGGCAACCCAACCCTGTCATCGAGACTGGAAATATCCAGTATATGAACAGACCGCCACCCAAACACCGGCCTGGGTAATGTCCCAGAGAGTCAGGAGAGGCGATTTGCCCTTGCAAAGACACTCAGAGCTCTGTTACAGTCAGGAGAAGCGGTGGGGGGGGGGGGGGGGGGTGGGGGGGCGGGGGGGGGGGGGGGGGGGGCAGTGTGACAGAGACACCAGGTCCTGTCTGCTTTTGAGAAGTCTTGGCCAAAGGAAACAGTAAAAAACACATTGCAGGAAGGCCAGCGGTGATGGAGGAGGAATACTTTCTCATACAGGAGAGCTGGGGAGAAGAGAAACGAGGTCTGCTACTACGCTCTGTGTTATGGAGAGGACGTAGGTGTCCCCCAGTAAAAGCCGCCCCATGGGATGGGGGACGCACAGGACGCTAACCATGGCCATGCTAGTGTGTCTATACTGTAAGGCTCCTGCTGGTGTCTTCTGGGATCAGGACATTAGGGTTCTTCCCTGCAGAGTTGACTCCCCATAAGCTTTCACCAAAAAATACAATTATGCCCAGAGAACCAGCCATCCCTGTAGGAAGATGGTCATGGCACCTGCTCTACCAGAGGGTCTCACCTGCCGGGATGGGCCATTCGAATAAAATAAAGTAAAATGGGGTGGGGGGAGAGGGACAGCTTGCCACGACATGACTATTAACTGGAAGGGAAACCATAAAGGGGTAAGCCTATCCAGTGATCAAGAGGCATGTCAGGTAAGGGTAAGTAATAAAAACATGACGAACAAGAGGAAAAAAATCCCCACCACAGAAATGAAAAACTCTGCTCCGCTCAAGGAAATCAGTTAAAAAAAGGATGTTTGGTTTGCTAATCACGGTGTTTCCATGTATCAGCAAAACACCGGTCAGATGTGCAAGAGGCTTTCATGAAATGCACGTGGAACTCATTCGGGGTTGCTGTTTGGGAAGACACGTACCCACCAATGGGCTTTTTGCACAAACATCATCGTCTCTCCAACCTACTAAGCAGCCGGAGGTCCCTGTTTTCGGTTACCGAAGGCTTTGCATCTGTGTCCTGCTTCCCCTTCTTGCTTCTGGCAGCTCCAAACGCTCAAGATTTGCGGTCTGGAGGCATGAACGGATACAGGAAGCAGGAACGCTGCTTTGGGGGTTTTGGTTGCTACTGCCACTTCCTGGACAAATCTTTCACAGTTACACAGCCTCTGTGACCAGCCACAGGCTTCCGACCATTTCAAGCCCAGAGGGGTGTTTCCTTTCTGCCCCAGGCTCAGCTTATTAATTAGTAGGGCAAGACCGTTTCCTTCCCGCAACGCTTCCATATAAATGCCCGGTACTTCAAAAGCATACGGTGGCCATACTCTGCTCTCCTGGGGGAGCTTGGAATCCAACAAGGACTTCACCACTCTGGTGGGGAATTATGTTCTAGGGTCCAGATAGCACGGGGGTGGTGAACTTATAGAATGAACCTTTCTGGAGGCTGGGGAACGTTCTAGATTACTGCTGAACAGGAGGAGTGCCAAATTGAGCTAGAACTGCCCAGAAAAGGCCTGGTGTTCCAGAATTTGGGGGCAGCATGGAGCCCTGGAAATGACCCCCAATGGTCAAAACTAAGTCAAAGAACTACCGTCTTCTGCAGTTTTGTCGAATTTCACTGGAAAGGTAGGAAAATATGCAGAATCCTGCAGAATCCACTCAAATACATTAGGTACATGCATGTGCTCACACACACACACACACACACACACGCACACTCACAAATTAGTATGCACCCATTTTCTGGATATATTCTACAGCCACTCCTACTGATCCACAGCCCAAATAATAATCTACTCTGATCCTTTCTCAACGCTTGAGAACAATGCATCAGCCATGTTGGAATGCAACCTAATTTCACCCTTCCACGGCATGGGAGATAACTCACCATGGGGGAGATGACAATGGGCCAGGGGAGTGGGGATTAATCAACCAAGTGGAATGCGTCAATCCCCAAGACAGGATGGGTGGAGATCAGGAGATTCGGGCAGAAGGAGTGGGGCTGATGATCTTGGAGTCCATCAACTGGGCTCCAGGGGAGTTGCATCTCATCCACCGGTAGGTTTATTTATACAAAAATTGGGACCTGGTGTCTATCATTCTGCTCCCAATTCCAAGATGCATTGTTGTTCTTTTCCCCACACCACCGAGCAATTCTATGACACTAGCTGTGTGTCCTACACTTCGACTCCATTCTGGCGCTGTCTACACCTGGAGACAGCAGGAGATCTCACAGGGGGAAGGGTGCACCCTTCAATACTCCCCCAGCACACACAATTCTGATGCCAATCGCAGTCCAGGTCCTGTGTGTCTGGTAGAGCTGCTATAGGTTAGAGGTTCCAAACTCTCCTCCTTGGGTCCCAATAATCTGGCAAAGGGGCTCCTAGAGCTCAGAAAAACATGTTCCTCACTGGGTCATGGGTTTACTATACAGAGATAAAACTTGGGAAAAGCCAGATGGTGGAGACGCAGAGCACCAGGTGTTGGGAAGGTTGAGAACTAGCCATCTGGTCTTCTCCAAGTGATCCACTCCCCCCAAATCTCCCCAAGCTCCCCATCCTGGAAGCTCCCAAACACTGTACTTCTGTGGTTTCAAGGAAGCTTCAGGATTAAATGACCGCCCACTGGGGATTAACTCAGCCTCTAGCCCCTCCGCCCCTCTGCAAAAGGACCAAGAATTCTAACCCTCCAATTATAGGATTGGTTCCCAGGCAACCAGCCCCTGCCTCTAGGGTGTTTCCCAAAGTCACTTCTTCACATAACAAAAACCACCTTTGTCACTCTTATCACCGAGGAAATTCCAAGGGTTTTAAGAGCTCAGTGGCAGGGACAAAGACCAAATGTCTACAATCAGATTATCACAGTGACAAAAATCACAGACAAATGACTGAGTGGGGAGAACTAGCCCTATAGACATTTGTAGCCCATTTGTTGCACAAATTTCTCAATAAAATCCAACAAAGTACCAACAACAACCCAAAAAAGGGCACTCTATCTTAAGTGGACAGCCAATCCTACCTACACACATCACAGTCCAGCGCAATCCATCTCCAGTATCCTTGAGAAGTAACAGCTTTCAAATAAACGTACTCCATGAAGACTCAAAAACAGACTGTGGGGAAAAAATAAATGTGTGGGGGCCCAAGCTCCCCTCCCTGTCTTTCCTCAAGTCCAATAAATATCTTAAAGGGGGGAAAAAAATTCCACAGGCATCTTTTCCTCATATTTGCATGAATTAGACTTCTCTTATATGGAGAGAATGGTTAACATTGGGCATTATGAGTAAGAACCAAAATATTTTAGGAGATGCTGACATTACTATTCCAAAAACATTGACAAGCATTAGGTCATCACTTGGGGCTTGTGGGAAGGGAGGAGGAGTCCGGGTGGCACTACATGAATTCAAATCTGGTTTTAGAAATTGAGAAACAGTACTAAGGGCATCAGCCAAAGCAGTGGTTAATTCATTCCCATTGCTTGTAGGACTTGGCCCCTTGTATGGAGTCTGTAAACAACAAAACTCAAGGGCAAAAAGACATAAGCAGGTTTGTCACCAGTGGTATGAGAGAAAGAGGCATTTGTGGATCTAAAGTTTGGTATATATTAAGAGTCTTGCATGAGCACTGTGGATCAACAACTCCTGAAACACAACTCTATTCACCTCCACATTCAACTTGCTCTTTGTTTCATTTACTGGGTAATTTCTTTTTTTTTTTTTTAAGATTTTATAGATCCAAAAGAGAGAGAGAGATCACAAGCAGTAGGCAGCAGGTAGAGGGAGAAGCAAACACCCCACTGAGCAGGGAACCCAACATGGGACTCAAACCCAGGACCCTGGGATCATAACCTAAGCCGAAGGCAGACGCTTCATGGACTGAGCCACCCAGGCACCCTTACTGGGTAAATTCTGACCAAGGACCTCATTGTGCGTCAGGCAACAATCTGGATACAGAGCAATGGAAAGGGCAGGTCTAGTGTTGACGGTCTTGAGCCGTGCAGGCTAACTGGGGAGCTGAGTGTAAATAGGAAACACAGGATGGCAGGAGGGAGTCAAGAGTGGGTGGAAGGAGGGACCCGCAGGCAGGATGAACCTCTGGCAAAAGAGACTATCCAATGGACATCCAAAAAGCCTGGAAACTGAGGCACAAGGACAACACTGGGACAACTCTGTGCCAAAGAGCTTGAATTCTATCGTATGCACACAGGGAACCTCCCTCTCCCATGGGATTTGACTGCAGAGAATTGCCCAGGTCAACAGTTACACCAAAAGGAAGCCTTAGCCTAGGATCTGGAGTGGACGCTCAGGAGAAAGAAAGGGATATGGGTGAGCTGTAGTAGTAGCTCATTCACACTACACTGTGTATAGTAGCTTCTGTGAAGATGCTACTGAACTGGACAGATCTGGATGGATGTGGTGATGTGATTTACAACAGGAAAGGGCAGGATCCCAGGCTGGAGTGTCCATGGAGGCAAAGAAAAGAGGATCCAAAATGGTGCCCGGAGGGCTGGAAGGGCCATTTGGGGAAACCAAAAGGAAGTACTGATTGGGGATAGGAGGCCAGGAGCAAAGTCAACAATTCATGTTTGGACAGAGGGACTCTCAATTGTCTGGGAGGCATCTGAGCAGGGCAGGCTGGGAATAAGGAGGACTCAAACATCCAGCTCAGGGGGAAGCTGGGATGGAAGAAAGAGCATGGCTTGGCTGGAATCGTTAAGTACAAAATCCAGAGCAAAGGGGTCATGTGGGGATTTCTGGAGCACATGCACACCCACATACACACCTGTCCCGATGGAAACGTCCCAAATGTGTTCTCCCAAAACCCCCCACAAGGGATCCCCACAAAGGTAAGATAGAAATAGAGGGAAGGGTGTGTATAATATACTGCGATAATGCCCAAACCCAGTGTGTGTGTTTGTGTGTGCACATGCACTTGAAGGACACAAAAGATCCATATCAGACTGCCCATGGGATGACCTGGTGATGAGGGAGGGTGGGAAGCAGATAGGAAAGCCCTGCGCATGGCAACCTGAAGAAAAGAAAACCCGAAAAGAGAAAATCTTAAATCTCTCTACCAAGAGGAAGGAGATAGAATTAGAAACTGAAAATGCATTCAAGCAGTTAAAGCAGGGACTGGAACAGACACGTGTACACAGCAGGTTCCTAGCAGCATTATTTATGAGCCAGAATGTGGAAGCCATCCAAGTGTTCCTGGATGGATGGATGGTTGGTTGGATGGATGGATGGATGGATGGATGGATGGGTGGATGGATGGGTGGATGGATGGATGGATGGATGGGTGGATGAGCTGGTGTATAGGTGGATGACTGGATGGATGTATGGAGGGGTAGGTGGGTGGATGGAGGGATGGGTGGATAAACAGCATGAGGTCCATGAACAGAATAGAATATGACTCAGCCTTGAAAAGCACGTTTCCTGCACCAGCTATGACGTGGATGGACCTTGAGACCATGGTGGCGAGTAACAGGAGCCAGACACAAAAGGACACATCCTACCTGATTCCGTGTATATGGGGTCCCTAGTGGAGTCCCATCCATAGAGACAGAGAGATGGTGGGGCCAGGGACTGGAAGACAGGGACGGGGAGTGACTGCTTCATGGAGGCAGAGGTTCAGTTTGGAAAGATGGAAAGTTCTGGAGATGACAGGGGGGATGCAATAGCGTGAATGTGCTCGATGCCACTGAGCTGTGCACTTAAAGATAGGTAAAGTGGCCAACTTCATGTTTAGGTGCATTTTACAGCAATGAGAAATTAAAATTTTTAAGTATATTCAAGAGTAGATGTGAACCTATGAAGAGCAAAAAAAAAAAAAAAAAAAAAAAATAGGCTGTAGTTTACAGTGACAAGGAACACACAGGACGTTCTGACTCTGGGCCCCCAGCCTGTCCCTGACCTCAGCTCAGAGCAGCGCCTTCCGCTGTTAACACTGACTACAGTGTTCTATGTGCAAAGTCTGTGGCAGGGCTCCTACCTGAAGGTGTTAACCGACCCAAAAGCCAAGCCTCGTTCCTTTAAAGAGTCTATCGTAATGGCTTGTGATGCTGCAGAGGACTTCTGCCCTTATATAAGATGAGGAGACACCTCCCGTGGATGTCACCCTATCTGTTCTTGCTCACCTCTCTGTGCAACCTGAGGCTCTGGAAAGTTTCTTCTACTTTCTGACCTGTCACCATGGCAACCAGATCTGCCCCAAGGTACCTTTGGCTTGCTCCATCCCCCATTCCAGGGTGTCCTCTGGCTCCTGACCTCAAGGGTCCCCTGCCTACAACCAGTGGTTCTGATGGCCCCTAGCTGGTGGCTGTGCACCACTCTCTCCAGAGATAGCTACCTCTTGCCCCTCTGTAAACAGGCTCCACTTCACCCCCCACCCAGGCTGCTGAGAGTATGCCATACCCAGTATATTACTGGGCCATGTGGGGACAGCGTGTCCTCCTCCTCATGCTTCTGGAAACCCCCGCCCCCGGCAAGTGCACAGGAGCCCAGCAAATGCACCTGGGCACACATGTTCCCACCTGTACCCCCACAGCATGCAGACTGCCCTGTTTCCCATCCGCTTTTCCCCACTGCTCACTGGCACAGATGCTGCCCTTCCAGCCACTCCCAGAACCTCCAAAACTCAAAGACACATTGTCAGCATTTTTAAGCTTCAAATGGACAGAAGTGCATAGAGAGTCAGAACAGGGTCTTCTTTCCCCTGTGACTACATGGGCAACAAAGGAACAGCTTTGCCAACTACCTGACTCCAGACTAAGAGACACGGAGAGCAGACCCAAGCTGGTGGACATGGAGAGATCGTTGCTTTAGGCAACATCAGCCCTAGCCTGGCTCTGCTCATATGCAAGGTGGTGTACCAGGTTAGGGAACGTGATGGGGTCCACAGGCTGGTCACCACAGACGCAGTGATGGAAATCCTGGCTCAGCGGCTGGGTCCAGGAACGGAGAGTGGGTCCCCATGCATGCCCACTTACTGTCTTGCATCTCTGTCTTCAGCACTGGCTTTTTCAGCTGGCACAGCTCTGTCCCCCCAATGGATTGCTGGAGGTGCTCAGAGCTATGTGGATGGTCAAAATTGGGAAAGGACAGAAGTCCTGGCATCTAAGGGTGGAGACCAGGGATGCTACTCAGCGTCCTACAATGCCTGGGACGCCCCACGTCACAGAGACATCCACCCCCAAATGTCAGGTGCACCCAGGCTGAGAAATCTGGAAGCAGCAACTTCCATCAGGTAAAGTCTGAGCGCTGGAACCCATGGTAAGAAGAGGTAAAGGTGGCCGGAACCATGCAGGCATGCGAATCATTCTTCCCATCCTGATGGAGATCACATCAGCACGACAAGCAGGCTTCCAGAATAGCCCTGGTGAAGCATAATCACCATCCACGACTGTCATTACCTGCACCAGAAGCCTGACTGATTCCGCCCTACGGCAGGCAGCACAGCTCACCCGGAGCACACCAAGAGGTCCTACGCCAAATGTTGCTGCTCGGCGGCCAGCGATACTGGTCCCACATCTTTGCGGCTCAGAAAGAGGGGCCACCGCCCCCATCCACCAAGACCCAAGGTAAAGTCACTGGGCTCTGCTTTGAAAGCCTATCAACTGGTCACACCGTGGGCAGGGCGGTGGGGGACACCTTAGCAAAAGACGCAAGGCGCCCGTTTCCTGAAGAGCCGTCACCACATGGGAACAGCTGCTTGCAAGCAAGGCCATCTCCATCTCCAGAGTTTGCAAGCACACATGCAAACACTGAAAGAGAACAAGCTGCTGGTCAAGAAACACTCTCGTACGTCCTTCAGAATGATGGGAACAACCAGTCACAAGCATCCAGGAGACACGTGGTTATTTTCTCATCTTGGAAAAACAAACAAAAACCAACCTGGCATGGTTAGGAGAAAGGAGAAATAAGAGAGGACTGAGATGGGGGGAGGGACTGGAAGCAGACACACAGCGGGACACGGGAGGAGGTCAGACAGAGGTGTAGGGGGTTGCAAGTTAGTTCCTGGGACAGATGGACCTGTCCTTGACCTCCTGCAGCCCCTCTGAGTCCATGGGGACCAACCAACCCACGGTGCAGAGGGTTCGATAAAGACTGTGGCATCAACATAGTTGACCACGAGATGTCCAAGACAAGGCAGTGAGAAGAATAAGCCCTTGTCACCTAGAGGTACAGGAAAGGGGGCATGAAGAACACCAACCAGGGAGGGAAGATGGAGGAGCTGCCCTCCCGGAGGACAGAAGAGGGTAAAACTCCCCAGTCCTGCGAAAGTGTAAGCAAAGGCTTGGGAATCCACACGGACTTCCATGGGAACACGGTCCCTGGAGGCCAGAGATGGGAGGCTCGTGCAACAGGGTTTCTCGCCACAGTGTTGCTCAAGATCTGGACACTGCGGTTGTAGGTTATGTGTCCTACTTCCTTATCCAGTCTGGGTGAGCAGCCCCCGACCCGTCCGCTACAGTGGGCACTTCAAGTGCCCGATGAGGGAACGGCTCTGCTCTTCTACTCAAGCTTTCTTGCTTTTGCCCTTTGTGATGGCTACTTGAGTGGATCATTTCCAAGAGGCCCTGGTGCCCAGACATGTGATCTAACAGGAATCTTGATGTTGCTGTGTAGACAATTTTTTTTTTCGTGGTGTGATTAACATGTACTGTCAGCAGACATTAGGAGAAATACATGACTCTCCATAAGATGGGTCGGCCTCATCTAATCAGCTGACAGCTTTACGAGGAAAAAAGTGTCAGTGCCTGGGCAGCTCAGTCGGTTGAGTGTCTGCCTTCGGCTCAGGTCATGATCCCAGGGTGCTAGTATCAAGCCCCGAGTCAGACTCCCTGCTCAGTGGGGAGTCTGCTTCTTCAACTCCCTCTTCCTCCCTCCCCAACTTGTGCTCTGTTGCTCCCTGTGTCAATAAATAAAATATTTTTTAAAAAGAACAACAACAAAAAAATATGAGGTTTCCCACTGAAGAGGGTATTCTGCTTCTGGATCTGACGGCTATATAAAAATTGTGCCTGAGTCAGCAGCTTCCAAGGTGGCTCTGCCGAGTTCAGATTCAAGACATAAACATCAACTCTTACCTTTGTTTCAAATCACTTGGCCAATCCCATGGATTTCAGACTTGGCAGCCCCTACAATCACGGGAGTCTGCTCCCAAAACTCCATCTCTTTGCTCTCCTTGTCTGGAGTGTGGTGGGTACTGTACCCAGGGTGTTTCCTCCCCATCCCTGCACTCGGCATCCTTGAGCTGGCACACCTGCCATGTGCTGACACGTTTCTGTGCAGACAGTGAGATCTGAACTCTGTGGCTTTAGGTTCTACCAGGAGACAGGCAAGCAGGACACATGCTCACAAGAGAGACGGAGGAGGAGGGTCTGGGGAAGGTTCCTCTCTACATGTACATGGCATGCTACTGGCCTGAGTTGGAGGAGTGCGGATAGGCTGTTTACGCTCCTACATTACACAGAGCAGCCCACCACAGAGAATGATCTCGTTCCCTGATGTCAATGGTGCCAAGGCAGAAAACCCTATTCTGGAGTCAAACAACTTTAGGACACCAGCAATTTCTATGCCCCCAAAAGGGCAAAGAGCAGACCCCAAGCCTCTGTCCCACAGAAATCTGGATTTTGCACCCCAGAAAGTAAGTTACTCAGCTCTTCTAAAATTATCGCCATGGGCTGAGCTGGCCTTTGGAACGACTTTATCCCCAAACATAACTTATTCTCAAATGTGCATTTAATGAATCCCCTGACATCTTCTCAAAAATACTAGAGGAGCGGTTCTCATACTGAGCTCGGACAATGCCGCCGGCGGACTTGCCAAGTCACTCAACCCCAACTTCAAAGCCCAAATAACCAGCTTGATACCCAGAATCAGCAGCATTCCACGTGGCCTCAAGAAATGCAAGCAAAACCTGCTCCATGTTTTCAGACAGTCTGGGATGCAGGATGTCGGGTGAAGTGACCTCCATTCACAAGACAACCTGTGCAGCTGGGGGACTAAATACATTCTTCATGGATGGTCTTTCCCCACTAGTACGTGTCCCTCATCACATGGACCTGGACACTCTGTGGCTCCCATCCATAAACGTGGATCCCATCCATAGCATGATCTCCGTGCTATGTTCAGAGAATTTCCAGAGTCTGATTTCACTAGCTCAACTCATACCCAGTGTGTAGACACACCTGATGTCACTCCAGTGAGAACACACAGAAAAAAGCAAGCACTAGAGGAATATCGTAATATGATCCACGTGCTCTGAGAGGTCTACTCTTGGCAAGTCACTAAGTAGGTGTTATAGCTGAATTATATCCCCTCTCTCCAAATTCACATGTTGAAGCCCTAACTCCAGGACCTCAGAATGGGACCATATTTGGATATGGGGTCTTTAAAGAGGGGATTAAGGTATAATGAGGTCAGAAGGGTACACCAAGATCCCATAGGACTCTCCCATTGCCTCTTCCCCTCCTTGTGCTGTCCCTCTCTCAAATAAAAAAAAATAAATAAATAAAATCTTAAAATCTTCTTAAAGAAAAGAAGAAAAAGAAGAGGGGAAGACAAAACATGCACAGAGGGATGACCATGTAGGGACACAATGAGAACACGGGGTCTACACACCCAGGAGAGAGGCATCAGGGGGAATCTGCCTCAGTTCTGCCTGGATCTCATACTCCCAGCCTCCAGGACAATGGGAAATAAATGTGTGTTGTTTAGGTGCCCTACTCCATGGTATTGAGTTATGGTAGCCCAAGTGGACTGATACTTTCATTTTCCATAATTTTCACGTAACGGTCACCTGGAAATGTTTATCACTTCACATCACTTTACATCTTCAAAGGATCTGTTGTTGATAATAATTTCTCCAGAATCTGAGCATTTCAGGACTGAGCAGACACGACAACGTGCCTCATTTTGTGCAGTATCTCAGTACTGTTGGGGAGAAACCAAAAATGGATCAGGATTGGTAGACAAATTTTTAAATGACGTCCTACCACATTCTGCCAATGAGGATAACCCTTCTGAGAAGACTAGTGAATTGTTCCTCAAATTCCATGTTCATTTAATGATGAGGAGACATTCCTATTCCTCAACCACACCCTTCACTAAACTTGACATATAAGAAGACGACATTTGACTGTGACCTGCACTCCAGTTTTGCAATCACAAAGCCCATCCAGAGTCCATCATGTGTCAACATATGGTCGTTGTGTCTTCTCAACCATGAAGTGGTTGGCTTGAGACTCCCTGTCTTGGGAAGGAAGACCTAGACACGTGACCGCAATCTGGCAATATCATAACGGAGCCCAGGTCTCCAGAAGATATTTATTTAAAACCCTAGCGAGCTAATGATCCTCCCTAGAATCACTACTTCAGTTCCTCCAAGAGACATAACTAGACGCTTTCCTTAATTCCAGAAGAAGATCTAACGCACTCGTTTTTATAATGGCTGTTCCACCGTGGACCGGACGGGAGAATTCACACGTGGTGAGTGAGCAACGCTGAGTCCCCGAATCGCTGGCTATTTCTGTTTCCAGGACTTGAAACCCTGAGATGCACCTGACCCCTCTTTATCAGCACAAGATCACCCACAGCTCCATAAAAGGAAAGTAAAACAAAACAAAACAAAAATTCAGCCTATTTGTTTCTCCTCCTCATTAAACATGCAACACAGTAGGGACTCTGGGCAACACGCTGCTTTGGTCTTGGAGGATGGGAAGCTGGGGCAGCTGTGCATTTACAGACGTCCTTCTCAGAGTCTGCATACACGGGAGATGTTCCAGAGCTGTAACCAAGAGCTGTCTCTGTGTGAGGACAGGTGTATCAGAGAAGAAAGATAGGAGTTGGTCCAATGGGAGGGATGCTTGGTGGGGAGACACACAGAAAGGAGGCACTGCAGGGGAGGGGTGGCCTGCCAGAGGCAGGGAATGACCACAAGGATGGCACCTGCCTCCTTCTGCAGGTGGCACTTCCCCCCTACTGCAGGTGGCTTTCCGAGATGGGACCACGGGTAGCAGGGTGGAGGGAAAGAGATAGCAAGCAGAAGGTAAACCCAGAGGTCAGTCCATGATGAGCCCTAAGTGGCTCGGGTCAGATTCCGGGGTCACTATTCCCCGTGGATCTGTAGGTACCAATGAAGGTCACCAGACAGACATCTGGGGAGGATCACCATGGCTGGAAGATGAAGAATGCCTTGGAAGGAAGGAAGAAAGGATGCTAGGGCAAAACCAGGTGAGAGGCCAGTATTGGACATCAGGGCAGAGACAGGGGGCCCCAGCTCAAGCAGGGGCTGTGGGTTGGGAATGAGAAGGAACAAGAAGAACATGGTGGAGGGGAAACATGGACCCTGGTTGGAAGGCACCCACAATGTGGATGGGGAAAAAGAGAGCCCTATCTGGGCCTCCCATCTCTGGCACCTGGGTGCAGAATCGTCTTATCCTGTATTAGGAAACAGGGTGGGAGAACAGAGATTTATTTGTTTAGTGCAGGGAACCCTCAACTGGGCACATCTGTGGTGTGTCCAAATGGAGATACAGTCGTCCTCGAGAAACCCAAGGAGTGACCTGCATGAATGAGGCTGAACTGGTGATGGTGACCCAGAAGGGGATGAGGGGAATGGAGTGTCTGGTGGGACCACCCACACTCCTACTGCTCACCCAGAATGGGAGCAAGGCCCAGGCAGAGGCTCTGGTCCCAGACAGCCAGAGGGCCAGCTGTGACCTCACTTCACACACCCACCCCCGACCCGGCATCTCAGAGAGGGAGAGGACCCAGAGAAGGCAGTGGAGGGGGTGGGGGAGACTCACAGCTTGACCAGGAAGGGGTGGCTGACTTCCTTCAGCACCGACTTCTCGTTGTGTACATGTTGCTCCTGCTTTAGGCGGATGACGTCGGGGATGCTCATGACCTTCAGAGCAAAGAAATGCTTGGCTGTCTTGTCCTTGACCAGCTGCACCCGTCCAAATGTCCCGGTGCCTGGAGGGGGAGACAGCACACCAGGCTGCATCAGGACCTTAAGAGAATCCATCAGCTTTTGCAGCTCCCAACCGTGGTATATGGCAGGTGAGAGTATTTCCAAGAAGCTCCATTCTGGAACTTTCAGGTGAGGGCATGTACGACACACACGTCAACAAAGACATATCAAAGGCAGGTTAACAAAGATCTGCCTTGGAAATGTTCTTGAATTAGAGGGAAAGCTGGCCATCCCCTCTACATATGGGCCACTGTGGAGACTATGTGCATAAGCACACACTCATACAGGACAGGTGGGATGCAGAAGTGTGGTAAAGGTGTGTTGTGGCATTTCTCTTTGGGATTTCTTGATTAAGGCAAAGGTATTAGGCACGTGATGCTCATGAAGAAGGCTCTTGAACACGTTAATTAATGCCTGCTCAAAGCACTTGGTCTTTATTTTAGAATTTGCTAAGGACTGGAAAATGGGATAGATATCAACATGATAGGGGAAAAGATGGCTACTTGGGTAGGATATAAAGAGAGAGAGGGCTGAGATTGCAGTGAAATTTTAAAATACAACTATGCAAGGAAATCTGACACTCGTTTGTACCCTGGTGGGACATTTCCAACCCAAATGCACCTTCTTTCTCCACCGTCAAGCTGTCCTGTTCCTCTGTGCCTCAGTGTGGGGCATGGTGTCCACCCGTCAAACCGGTGGGCAACCACTTAATGCAAACATGAGATCAAAGATCCAAAGGAATTCTTTCTGTGACTAGAGCAAAGGTAAAGTAGAGGGGCAGAAAAATGTAAATTGGTACGTGTGAACGTTGGGTTCCATGGTGCCCAGTGAGCTTATCCATGTCGGCTGGGTTTTCCATCACCGTGTGTCTAAGCAATGAGGCACGGGAAGGGGTCTTTCTGGGGAAGAAAGTCTGGGGAACGGTGAACAAGAAGGCTCTCTGGTTGGAAAAATGGCAATTAACCTAAGAGGGAGAAAGGAAGAAAGATCTGTGGGGAAGACAAAGGACTCTCTCCTCCCTCCCAACACAACCACACAGCGGCAGACATCCTTTCTTCTTGCACAGGGTTAGGACCTACGTACGGTAACATGAGCAAGAGCACAGAGTCACACTCAAGCAAAAACATTTTGTTTTAGCGTTTTCTATAAATGAGCATTGCCAGGCTGTGAAATATATCTCCTTGCCTCCTTGGTGGCGGGGAGGGGCGGGGCCCACGATGAGTAACCTTGGCTTTTAGGCAGAGTTTCCGATCATGAATATTTTACCCTAGGAGGAGCAGAGAGGGAGCGGTGAAAACCCAGGAAAGCAAGTGTTGTGTAAGGAGCAGCGAATGATGAGGCGTGTGCTCATTGGAAGGTCACTGGGAAGTGAACACAGAATTGAAACAGGGTAAGGCAGTCACATGGGGTAAGATGCTGTGGAATGGAGTCCCAAATGGGAGGTGGGGTGGGGCGGGCTATGGGGGGGTAGGCTGTAAAGAGAATGAACCGGCAGAGCTTAGAGGTCTTTAGGAAGACACTGAGGTTTCTGTTGGGCTAGGTGCACATAGCTGGGGACACCAGCATCTGCTGAAAGATTTGCCCTTTGTTTGATCTGTGAACTGGGGCAAACACATGAATCCTTGGGCTTCTACGGTCCCTCTCTCCAACAGGACAGAGCATAGTGCAACCTGTAAGTCCTGCCATGTTGTCTCATTTTTATGGTAGAAAGAAGACCATGTGGCTTCCCCCTCCTTTCTCTCTCTGGTACCATTCCTCCTGATCACCTTTCTCACCACCCCCGGGGAAGGAGCCCCTTCATCACTGGGTTTGCATTTATTGGATCATATTTTGCGTTTTCAGCCCTAGTGTCTGACCTGCATCTGGACGTTCCCTGTGCCTACGTGAAAGACAACACCAACTATGACTCAGATTTTTCCACAGCAACGTGGAAACAACGAAGCTGGAGGCAACATCTTTCAAACTCTGTCTGAGCAGGGTCAGCTGAAAGCACACAGAACTCCAAACGGGTTACTAATGCACTCAGGCAGCTGGAGCCTGAGCTACCCTGGGGGATGCAGGAGTCCCTGGACGCCACAGTCAGGTGACCAGACCACACAGGATAGGAGTCTCGTTCAAGGTGGATGAAACTAGCACTCTACAATTTTCAGCTCGGCCAGCTTAAATGCACAGAACACAAGACAACATTAATGGTGTTGGTTGTAAGGCATAAAGGTGGTGGAAAGAAAATGGGCAGAGATTTCTCCACTTGGTGTTGGGAGCCTCACCAGTATATACCTCCAGGTCTCAATAACTCCCTTCAGAAAGTAGAAAAGTCCATTTTTTTAGCTTTGTTGCAGGTAAGGATGGCCACAGGATCTGCCTCTGCCCCGTAAGATACACAATGGAATAGCAGTCAGCCATTAGAAAGAAAGAAAGAAAGATTCCTACCATTTGCAATAACATGGATGGACCTTGAGGACACTATGCTGAGTGAAATAAGTCAAAGGCAAAGAGAGAATGATCTCACTTATATGTGGATTCTAAAAAAGAAAAAAAAAAAACTCATAGAAAAGAGTTCAGATTTGGAGTTATTGGAAGTGGGGTACAGGAGTAGAGACATTGGATAAAGATGGTCAAAAGGTGCAAAGTTCCAACTGTAAGATAACTAAGTCCCGGGACATTACCATACAACCTGATGACCACAGTTAACACTGCTATAGGATATATGTCAAAGCTGCTAAGAGAGTAACCTAGAAGTCCTCACAATAAGAAAAATAACTTTCTTTAGCTACATGAGGAGATGGATGTTAACTACATTGAGGTAATCATTTCAAAATATGTATTTGTCTACTCATTATGCTGTTACACCTTACACTCACACAGTGCTGTCGATAATATCTCAATAAAACTGGAAAGAAAAAGTCTTTACGCCCAACAGGCTTTAAATAAAATAACACATGCAAAGCCCACCACACGGCATCTCAGTGGAGGTAATAAATGAATCTTCCATCAGCATAAAATGAAGTCAGCTTTGTAAATGTTCTGTGTGATGGCGGTTATGTAACTCTATGCATTTGTCAACAAGTCATCAATGGAGACACTTAAAATGCATGAATTTTGTTGTGTGTATATTATATCAAGAACATTAATCGTCCCCCCACCAAAAAAATTTAGGGTGATATAGGTTTTTTTAAATAAGCTCCATTAAACATAACTGGCATTTATTTCTATTCCTTATTCTTTGGGGTAGGAGATGCCGACATCTATCAACCATTGACTGAATGACAGAACATACCCTATGGGAAAAGGATCCTACACCGGACTATGGGGACTGGAGACAAATCTCCTGCTACAGGGCAAAAGAGAGAAGGGCTGATATTCCCACTTCCACATTATCATAATTCCAAAGTCTGACATGTGCAAAACACTTCCGAAGAAGTTTCCGCAAACATGCAGCTGAAGAAATGTCATCTGAAAAGAGATGTTATGGTGTTGCTCACCTTCTGAGGCAGATTCTCTACACCACATCTGTAATATTGGGGAACGGAAGTCCACCTGGGATATCAACTCACCATACAGTACCCATGGCTCTGGGAGGACCAACTAGGACCAACAAGAACTAGAAATGCCCAGGGTGTGAGAAGTGCTCTTACTTAGAGAATCATGGGAAAAACATTACTGTAAGTTTAGCCACGATAAAAATGCTCCAGTCAACACACCAACTTCCAAAATATCAGAGACCACCATTTTGTGTGTGTGGGGGGGGGGGGTCCATGTTGGGATTGGACTGTAACTTGGGGCAGTAGGCTCACGTTTTCCATACCCGTGTGATTAATCCCTGGGCACATGTTAGTTGGATAAATGTGCGGATGACTGAATTCATGGATATGCCAACGGAGGAAACCATTTAATGGAAGGAGCAGCAGAATATCTCTTGCCTAAACCAATGGAGGTCCTTTTGCAAAAGTGGGCAAAGTCAGAGGAACCCACATAGATAGAGAAGCAGGAGAGAGGAGGAGGTTAGATCCCAGGGTGGCATCTCGGTCCTATGTTCCTGTACGGCATAAACACCTTTCGCCCTAAATACCTCAGATTTCACAAAGAATGCACCATAGAGCATTTAAAGCATCTCCATATATTTGTAAAAAGAAAAAAAAAATATATCTCCACTGTAATCCAAGTAAGGTCCAGACAGGTGTTAATGGGATCAAGAGAAGCCAGTTCCTAGTTTCATGGACACTCTTTGATTATGGAAGATATTACCTCTGGGAGTGAGGGCACATGGGGACTCTCCCATCTTGTAGTTTACAACATCTTGTGATTCTTAAATTATGAATAGTCATATATTTTACTTAAACAGTTTTAGAAAAAGTCATCTCGATCATTATACCCTAGATGGGAACCCTAGGTTGTCATCTTCGAAAAGCCCTATTACATGGCACCAGGGTGGCTCAGTCCATTAAGCACCCAACTTTTGGTTTCAGCTCAAGTCTTGATCTCAGGGTGGTGAGGTCTCACCCCACATCAGGCTCTGGGCTTAGCACGCAGTCTGCTTAGGATTCTTTCTCTGTCTCCCTCTGCCCTTCTCCTCACTCATGCACACTATCTAAAAATAAATAAATTGAATCTTAAAAAAAAAAAAAAAAGGAAAGAAAGTAACCCTATCACCTAAGGCCACAGATGCAGGATCTGACTACAGATATTTTGCAAAAGGAATCCATAAAGTCTCTTGCTCCAAGAACATCTGTTCAGTCTGATTAGCTGGAAGTCCAGTGACTGGAGCAGGTCACCTGCCGCCTTCTCTCTTATCTGAGTGGACCTTCCTTTGCTACCATAAAAACAAAGAAACAAACAAAAAAAAAATTAGGAGGGACAACATCCCGAGCCAGCTGCTAAGAATCTTTCCCTCCTGGATAGTTCCTTTTAGGTTACTTTTTTTTTTTTTTTTTTTTTCCCACCACACATTTAGTCTACTGCTAAATTTAGTTCAATGATTTCACTGTTTTTTGACAGCAGTGAAAAGAAGCATTTCCTGTAGTTTCCTATAAAAGACTCCTCGTGATGTTCTTCCCGCTGTCCCTGTAAGTTTTTAAGCAAGTGCCACTAATTGATGAGTCCATCCTAGCCTGTGGCTCTGAGCCTGACTGCTGGTAACTGCAGAAATGAAGAAATGAGAATGAAATGAAATTCTGTCCCCCCTAACACTCCCAGAGACAGAACCATGCGTCTTGCTGGCCTCCCTTCAAGCAGAGTTCCCCCACAGATGGGCGCCCCATGAGTTCTTCCACTATAAACATAAAACTAACTACAAGCGGGACATGCTCTCAGTTCCCAAGGAGCTCATAATCAAACAGACACACAAGAACCACAACACAGCACAGGTCCAAAAGAGCATTCAAACTGAGCACAGGAGTTAAAATACCTAACCCACGACCTCGCTGTTTACACACTGTGGAAAAGAACAAGAGGAGAATAAGGAAAAGGTAGCAATTGATCCCAACGAAAGAGCCCCTGGCAGCCAGCCCGGACAGGTCAGAGTGAACCACCACCAGCTGCAATCACATAAAAGTATTCACATGTACACAAATAATTACAAAGGCATTTCTATTTAAACAAAGACAAAGACAGAGGTGCCTGGGTGGTTGAGTCGGTTAAGCGTCTGACTCCTGATTTCAGCTCAGGTCGTGATCTCAGGGTCATGAGTTCAAGCCCTACACTGGGCTCCATGCTGGGTGTGGTGCCTGCTTAAAAAAAAAAAAAAAAAAAGAAAGAAAGAAAGAAGAAAAAGTAAACACAAAGACAGACATGGATACTGGGTTTGATTTGAATGTGCCTGTATTCAGGACTCCTTCCTCCTCCGCAAAGGCACAGTCAAAATTAAATGCCACTTCATTTATTTATTTAATCTGGCTATGACTATAGGGCTTTATTCTGTGCCATGGAATGGACTCTGACTGGGTTACAGAGAAACTGTGTTCCCTGATCCCAGGGTAAGAAGAGTCACAGAAGGCGTTAAAGATGGAGAGATGCACAGTCCTGTGACAGATAAAGGGTGGATGGATGGATGGATGGATGGACACATGGATGGATGGATGGATGGATGGATGGATGAATGGTTGGATGGATGGATGGATGGATGGTTGGATGGATGGATGGTTGGATGGATGATGGATAGTTAGATGGATAGTTAGATGGATGGATGGATGGATGGATGGATGGATGGTGGTGGATGGATGGATGGACAGATGGATGGATGGACAGACAGACGAATACATGGGTGGGTGGGTGGATGGATGGACGGAGACATTGAGTGATTGAAAAGATATATGAGACAGATAATGGATGGACAGAAGCATGGAGGAGAAGATAATAGAAGCTCCTAGATCAGCACAGACAGACACACAGATCACAGGCAGATGATTGACAGACAGTTGATATAAGTAAGAGAGAGGAGATCAATAATGGATGGATGGGGTGGATGGACGCAGAGACAAAAAGATTAGACAGCTAGTCGATAAAGAGAGATATAGACAAATTAACAGGTGGTTGATACATACATTGATAGATGAGGGAGAACAACAATGAGATAGGTAAGAGATGGGTGAACGGACAGATGGACAGAATGACACCAGCTTATAAACAGACAGACAGATACTAATTCACTTTTTAAGCATATTCCCCAAACAGAAAAGAAAACTTCACCAAAACCCACTTGGCATTAACACTTAACTTCCTGCTTCACATAATAATAGGCCACACAAGGTTGGGACACTCAAAACTACGCAAGAGCTTCAAGCACAGAGAGAAAAAAACAAGAAACCAGCACAAGACCGAGCCCGTGTCCGCCCCCCATCCTGGAAGAGCCTACACCCAGCACGCCATGCGTGAGTAGAACAGTAACACGCGGACGACGGCACTTAAACACACCAGCTGCGACTGCTAGGAAGGGAAGTGAGAGTCGCTCCTGACACGCGGGAGGGACGGCACAGCCATGTCTGAGTTAAAGACCCATGTAGGTCTCACCATCACCCGCATCCTGCATAGTTACATAATATGCAGTGTCCCCTCAATCAGGACGCTCCGTGCACTATCCAACGGGCATCCCAGATGCTAAGGAAACAGGGCAGGCACCTTCCACGGGAGGGAAGGAGGGTGCAGGAGACCCTGCGCCGCTGAAATGGGGGGGGTGGTCAACAGGCCAACGGCGGATGGGAAATCTACAGGACAGCTTCCCAGCAGGGCTGCAGAGACGTGGGAAGGAAATGTTGGGGTGCATGCTTTCCCTACGCATACTGCAGAGAAGCACGCTTCAAAGGCGGTGTCTCCAGGAGTGAACAGAGCACCCCTCACCTCCCTGCCCATTGCTTGGCCAGCCACTGTGCCCTGCCCTGCATTTCCAGGGAACACGTTCCTTCCTTCTCCTTCAACTTGGTGTGGTACATTAAGGTACAGAGGGTGACAGAGGGAGTCTACAGCGAGCAGTACTGACCACAACCCTTCCCGGGTGGCACCCCCCAAGAAGCTACTGAAGGGTCTGGACCGTGCTTCAGATCCAAAGACTGTCTGAGGATGGGACACCCCTGTTCTCCTCCCCTGCCGTGGCCCAAGATGCACTAACAGTACATGACTTGGTGGGAAAATGACACATTCATTGAGCAGGTGCTTGATGTGGTCTGAAGGAATTTAGCAAGACTGGTACCCAGCAGGAAGGCTCTCGGACTCCATGAGTGACCCAGACAGCTGACCCTTCAGGAACACGAGGATTAGCTATGCCGACCCCTATGCAGCCAAACAATGCATGCAACTTCTGACTGCCGTAAAACGCAACTACTGATAGCCCATGGTTGACCAGAAGCCTACCTCAGGACAGCTGACTCCCACACAACGTGCATGTTCTATGCATTATTTACTGTACTTTTACAATAAAGTGAACTACAGAAAAGAAAATGTGATTAATAAAATGCTACGGGAAATACATTTACAGTACTGTACTGCATTTATTGTTAAAAAAATTAGAATAAAATAAAAATCATATATAAGTGACCCCTCCCAGTTCAAACCCACGGTGTTAAGAGTTCACTACTATAACACAATGCATGAATTTATCACTGCAAAACTCTCCTGTTTTGTTTTTGTTTTGACTTTTTTTTGAAGGGGGTATTTCCCCCTCCTGGTAATCTCAGAAAAGGTTATAAGCTATAATATATGAAATAGCATCTAACACATGCAATCTTCCTTCAAAAACCCACTTTTTAAAATTCTTGTTGGGGGCACCAGGGTGGCTCAATGGGTTAAGCAACTGCCTTCACCTCAGGTCATGCTCTCAGAGTCTTGGGATCAAGCCCCACATCGAGCTCTCTGCTCAGCCTACCTCCCCATCTCTCTCTGCCTGCCTCTCTGCCTACTTGTGATCTCTGTCAAATAAATAAATAAATCTTTAAAAAAAATCTTAAAAAAAAAAAAAAAAAGAATCTGCCTTCGGCTCTGGTCATGATCTCAGGGTCTTGGGATCAAGCCCCACATTGGGCTCCCTGATCAGTAGGGAGTCTGCTTCTCCCTCTCCCTCTGCTGCTCTGCCTGCTTGTGCTCTCTCTCTCTCGCTCGCTCATTCTGTCAAGTAAATAAATAAAATCTTTAAAAAATAAATAAAAATAAAATTCTGCTGTACACAACTATAATCAGACTTCTGTTTTTGGGGGACAAGGTCCTTGAAAAAAAATGTGTGCTAATTCTGTGACTGAACTTAAAACACAGAACTGGACACTTTGAAAGGGTGAAACATATGGCCTGTGAATTGTACCTCAATAAGCAAAATTTACAGAAGAGGTTTTGGATAATCTCATGAAGATTCTTTTTTTTTTTTTTTTTAAACTTAGATTTATTTCAAATATCAGGTGAAAAGACTGGACTAATTCATCTCAACTCTGGGTGGGAGGTGGGTTGTGTGAATTTAGACAGCTTTGTGGTTTTTTTTTTTGTTTTTTTTTTAAACGAGTAACTCCCTCAGAATTTTGCTGAGTCAACTGACATTCGATTTCACACTGTCCTATTTCAAAAGATAAAAATAGAACAGCCATTTTGAAAGCACAATTCTACAAGTTATTTACTAAATTATCCTCTCCCCTATCAGAGATACAGAACGGATAATCAGGAAGGAAACACACACACACACACACACACACAGAGGAAGTTTCCACCCGCCCCCAAAAAGAGGAAATGTCCCACAAGGGAAATGCCTGGAATTCCTGGCTCGGCTGTGGTGTTCCTATAAGCACGGTATCTGCAGCTTTGAGCTCTGAATGTCACTTGGGTGAATCTTCACCAAGAAGAACAAAGGTGGGTCTTCACACGTTCCCAATTTAAAAGCTAGGCAGCCCTAGATGCAGCCCAACGCTGGTTCCAGGATGGGATGGAATGTCATAGTCACCCCTGAAATGCTCCAAAATGTACTACAGCCCTTTAGATCAGGGTTTCTCAACCTCAGCACTGTGGACATTTGGGACTGCATGACTCTCCGGGCGGGGCGTCAGCATCTCTGGTCTCCACCCACCATATGCCTGGAGCAACCCTACACCCAGCTGTATCAAACAAAATTGTCCCCTGACCTTGTCAGGTGTCCACGGAGGAGCAGAAACACCACTCGTTGAAAACCACTGCCAAGTGATTGCTAGAGGATAATTACACAGCCAGATAGAGGACTGATAGATGATAGAGGATAGACAGATAATGGATGGACAGATGGGTGGACAGATGGGTGGATGGATGATGGACAGATGGATAAAAGGATCAATGATGGATAAATGGATGGATGGATGAATGGATGGACAGACAGATAGATGGACGGATGGACAGACGGATGGATGGACAGATGGAAGATGGACAGATGGATAAATGAATCAATGGTGGAAGGACGGATGGATGGACAGACAGATGGATGAATGGATGGACAGATGGATGATGGTCGGATGGATAACTGGATCAATAATGGATAATTGGATGGATGGATGGATGGACAGATATACAGATGGATGGATGAATGGATGGACGACCGATAGACTAATGGAGGAGGGGATGGATGGACGGACAGACAAATCAGACAGAATCTCTCTCACTAAGGCAGCTTCCTCCATTTGATGCCCACATCTCAGCCCCCCAAACTGCAGCTGAGACACGGCAAAGTGTCCAGTAGGGGTAGAATTGTCCCCCATTAAGACCCACTGCCCAGTAGAACTTGCCACGGGGCAGGAAGCTTCTCCATCCTGCTGTCTGCTGCCAGTAGGCACGCACTGAAGGGGGCTCCTGAGGATCTGAAATACTGACTGGTTAATGAGACAATACTCTTACCGTGTTCCATGGGGCTAACGGCTGCCATATTAGACAGCTTTAAAGTTCTACCATTGGGCTCACGCTCAGTTCCTGTTATCAAGGGTTAACTACCAGGTTAGAAATATTTAGAAAACTCCACTGTTGACCACAAATGAGTTAGGCAGTCCCTGGGGTGAAAATATTCATCCCAAGGGTATAACCTCGCTTTCTGAACAAAGATCCAGTCAACACAATAAGGTCCGGCATTTTCCCCCACCATTGGTCTGACTGTGTGCCAGGTGTTCAACACGACTGCAAAGCAGCAAGGAGCAACTTAAGTCTGGTTTCCACGTTCACTGGGGTTAGTTACAATCAGGCCAGAAAGATGGACAGTAACCATCAATTGTAATAGCTGTGACAACACTGATGAGCTCATTTGGGTTTAATGAGCTTGCTCAGGTTTGATGACTCCATACGACAGGTGTGTAGAGGAAGAAACAAATGGACCTTATATTAATGTAAGGGTCAGAAAAGACTTTTTTTTTTTTTAAGGATTTTATTTATTTGAGAGAGAATGTGTCTGAGAGAGACCATGAGCTCAGGGAAGGGTAGAGGGAGAGCAAACTCCCCACTGAGCAGAGAGCATGATGCTGGGCTCAATCCCAGGACCCTGGGATCACGCTGTGAGCTGAAGGCAGAGGGTTATCCAACTAAGCCCCCCGGGCACCCAAGACTTTTCCTTTTGAGGAAGTTTCGAATGGAAACTGGAGAGTGGAGCAGACTGAAGACTACGTTGGAGGGTCACTGGGAAGAAGTAAAGGGAAGGAGGCGGGAGCTACACAGAGCACTGGAATTTCGGAGGAGCACTAGAGAGCACAGCAAGAGAAGGGAGGGACTGTGAAACCCCTTGAGTGAGCTCTTCATGCCAAGGGCAGCAGGAAATCACCCAATGACAGGAAGTGCTTGTGGGGGTGGCTTTGGGTTCTGTGTGCTTTTGTTTTGTTTTAAAGATGTCCTTGTCATGATAGAAGCCACTGAGAGGAAGAGCCAGGGCAGTGTGGGGGCTGTGATACCAATCAGGACAGAGGCTAGAGCCAAGGGTGAAGAGCAGGGGTGACGGGGAGATGCAGAGCCAAGATGGCGGCGGTGGAGGGGGGTGGTGGGCAGCAGAGGGAGGGTGGACAAGACTCCAGGGGATGGTGTCAGCATGAGAAGCTGCGGTCATCTACCAGAAGCCTTGGCAGGTGTTCAGGGATCTGCTGAGTGGTTTGGTTTGGGGGAAGAAGGTCCACAATTCCACATGGCACCATCCTGTGGACATGTCAAGGATGAAGGGTGTCGTGGGCTGAATTGTGTCCACCCAGAGAGGCAGGTCCATGTCCTGACCCCTAGTACATGCGAATGTGGTGTTATTTGGAAACAGGGTCTTTGCAGATGGAATGAAGTTGAAGATTTCCAGAAGAGGTCATTCTGCTTTAGGATGGCCCTAAATCCAATGATAAGGGTAAGACACAGAAGAGCAGGGACACAGATACAGAGAAGAAGCCACATGAAGATGGAGGCAGAGATGGAAACACGTGGCCACCAGCCCAGAAGTGCCTGGAGCCCCAGAAGCTGGAAGAGGCAGGAAGGACCCTCCCTGCAGACCTGAGGAGGAACATGGCCCTCCCCACCTGGATCTCAGACTCTGGTCTCCAGAGCTGGGGGCGCATAAATGTCTGTTCTTGTAAGCCACCAGGTTTGCAGGGATTTGTCAGAACAGCCCCAGGAATGTACAACAATGGGCTTCCTGGTTTTGGGGAGACGTGGACTCCCAACAGATACTGCTTCAGAGACATGCCCCCCATGCTCACTCAAGAGAAAGGTGTAGATCAGAGCTGTGCCTCTGGCAGCCAACACCTCCATGGTGAGTAGACATGAAGCAATCAGGACCAAGACACCCTTTGATCTGGGGGAATTTACTGTTTTAATTATTTAAACTTTCCGCAATCCCATTCACAATGGTTTCTCTTTCGCTGTTACATCCTATTTTCGCTGATGGGAACAGTATCTTCTCCAACTTCCCTGAAAACAGGACTCTAAAAAGGTCTCCTGTGTTCCTCTTTTTGTTTTCATCAGTCTTCTCTTAGGTGCCCTGAATTATCTGCGTTTCCTCGGATCACATGTCTTTACTTATCTCGATGCCTCACACAGGGTAACCTCCTGATAAACACCGGGTTTGCGGTCTCTTCCCACTGAAGAAGAAGACGGACACCAGGAAGAGTGACTCAGAAAGTTTCCATGTGTGAGGGAGGCTGGGGGTGCGGAGAGCAAAAGCATTAGGAGAACTTGGTCCTGGAGCGCCTCACAAGCTGTGTGCTTCCTCGCCACTTGTGTTTACCCGAAACCCTACTCAGCCCTGAACATCTGCTATCAGATCCCAGTTCCTTCTTGGCACCTTGATTACAACCCTGAACACAATGACCTTTTCTCAGTTATCAGTATTAGTAAGCTTCTTGGAAATGTGAACTACACCCTATCTTTTAATGTCCCCCAAATAAACTCTGCAGTTCCTTGCCCAGGGGACATGCTAATTATCACTTTCAGAACAGCCTAAATGATGCCTTTGCAAAGATAACCCAAACCTACATCACGATGGGGACACCCAGAGTTCCTAAGAAGCAATGCAATTGGTAGCATTCGATTCTGAACCAAGCGACCCGTTCCCTTCGGTGGCGCAAGATGAAAAACGAGAATTCAAGCCACATAATTGGGGCACAGTGAGGCGTTTCATTCCCTGAAGGCTCTCTGGACATAAGATTCCGCATCAGTCAGTCCCTGTTGGTGGTCCGTCAAGAACCCCTTAGACTGGGGCACTGGTTTAAAACAAGAGTTTTCAAGCTCCCCGATCTCAAGATTCTTTGGCAAAGACCTTCAGAAACAGATCGGGGACTGTAACCCATGTCTGCTTGCTTGTGGGTGTCGCTCTCTGGAGATAGTAACCATATCAGCAAGCAAAGCAGAAATGTCTAAAACACAAGAGCAGCAAGGATGATAGTCTTCTGATGGTCACAGGTGATACCGTCCCAAGGTCGGGGAGCCTCCGGAAACAGCCACACGCCCAGGCAAGAGAGAGAGAAAGAGAGAAAAAGATGAAAAATATCTTCATGGTACCATGAAAGGACCCTGGACTCATGGAGTCACCAGAAGGCTCTCCACACCCCACCTGGAGAACCACTTTGGTCTTGGTGATGAGCTCATAGTAGCGAGCCATCATGCAACCAACGAGTTCACTCAAGAGGTGTTCAATGAACTGCAAATGCAGGGAAGACATGCCGTATACGAAATCCGGGCATCCTGAAAGTCTTGACCAAAGAACATGTTCTTGGAGAAATCACAGCCAGATGTAGAAAGTCTTCCATTCACTGCTGCTAAGGGTTCCCACTTCAAGCCACAGCCTCTAGGATCAAAGGCACTCCTGGACAACATGATGAGACTCTGCTTGCCCCCAACCATCTCCCTCCAACCTTCCTTCCCCATCTCCAGGGATATCCAGTTCCCATAGCTCAATCCTGCTTCCCCAATGACTACGGGGCTCCCACATCATCCCCCAGGAGGCTTCAGGAGGGAAGGGGCCTGAGGGTCCAAGACAGACACCGGAAACTATTCCCCAGCCGAGTCCCTACATTAGGGTAACAATCAATCCATCTTCACCTTCTCAAGAGGCAGGTGAGCCAGGTAGACGGCAAGCACGTTGGGATCCCATCGTGAACCAAGAAACCGAGGGAAGGGTCCGTCTGCTACATCCCGGGCCTGACTCTCGCCCGGCAGGGGCAGGAGCCACAGACCACGATTTTGACCTAAGGCACATTCCCATGCGAACCCCATCATGGCAGGGCAGTGAAAGTCAGACCCGTTTCGAACAACTACACACCACCCCTTTGGGACTTGAAGATCAATGCCAGAAAAAATAAATTAAGGAGCCTGGGACCCCAACTGCAGTGTGTGGCATTGTTTCTGGAACATTCCAGAGGAACAATGGAAGCCTGAAGCAGAACATGATCCCATGACCCTGGGATCACGACCTGAGCCGAAGGCAGTCGCTTCGCCGACGGAGCCCCCCGAGGCGCCCCCAGATTTTCTTTTCCAAGAAACACAAGCCCCCGGATCTCAGAGCCGCTGTCCTGAAATGCGGCGCGTTCCGGGGACAAGCTTCTGTATCCCTTGGCTGCCAACCTGTGTTTTTCCGACACCGTAGAAAGAAAAGTCAGGGAAAGGGCGAGCACATCCGGAAGCAGAAGAAAGACCAAACACCAAAGAAGAAATCCGTGCAATGAAGAACAGGAAATCGACAGAAGAAGAAGAAGGAAAAAAAAAAAAAAATCAAAGAGAGGAAACTCTAGTTCTTGGAAAAGATCCACACAATGGACCCTCCGGTATCTGTCACCAAAATAAAATACGGAATTGTGCACAAACGGAGCAAAGAAAACTCTTCCTAAGTCCAATCACCCGACAAGAACGACGCCCGAGCGTCCAGGACGTAGGGAGTCATTCCTGATCTCATTTTCCTACACGCGTTGCTTTTTTCTGAAGGTGGAAAGACCGTGGGATCCAGCCCCGGAGAAGAGGACAATCTGGGCAGACTGGCTGCTCCATGCCCTTCCTGGATTGTGCCATCTCTGCAGAACGATTTCCTCCTCGGGAGTTGTCCCCAAACGTCCCGGCTGGCTCCGTAGGGTCAACGGGGACCGCCCAGGGACACGCCTCCAACGTGAGCACTCCCGCCCCGCACAGCCTGCCCGCTTCTGGCTACCCTCCCAGCTCAGATCCCCGGGCCCCCCCCCCCCCCCCCCCCCCCCCCACCCCCCCGGGCATGACAAAGACCTTCTTTCTCCGGAGCCCTGGCTGTTACCCAGACACACCCAGCCCCACATCTGCCCCGGCCCTTTGTTCTGTAGAGTGGCTCCCAGGATAATGATCCAGCGGGATGAAATCATCCACCAAATTAATTGTCAACCACTTCAGAAGAACTCCCTGGAGGCTGCCCGGGGAACCTCCTCCAAGAGCTGCTTCATCGGAGCAAACTGCAAACCAACCACCTCAACACAGGGTCTCTTGTGCCTGCCCAGGACACGGGCTCTCGTGATGCTGGGTGTGCCTGCCTGGTGGGACCGCGTGCATTTCCGCAGGGAGTCTGTGGGACAGTAGTCTTCTTCGGTGACCTCCTGGAGAAACCAGTAGGGATTTCCAAGTGGGGAAAGGGATGAACGAAGGTCAATACGAAACACACCACGCCCAAGGTGCATGAGTCCTTCAAACGTGGAACTGTCCACTTAGGCAGAGTCCCAGGGCGCCCAGGCCATAGCCTGGGCAGGCTGTCTGCACCGAGCAGGTTGGGAAGGTGTAAACAGATGTTGATGGGGTCCAGTGGACTCCTGAGCTGAGCTAAGGGACTGGAAGGACTACCCCGATGCATCCTACAGAAAACTCCTACATGGGGACCTGGGATGCTGAGGGCTGTAGCAGGCTCCCACCCTGAAATATCTCCACTTGGCCTCCTTGGGGAGCACGGGGAGCAAGAGCGAGCCATGGAACACACACGCACTTCCATCCTTGACACAGGACGCTCTGCTGGGGCGAGCCTTGGACACTCAGGATCCATCCATGGACAGATCACTGAACAACTTCAAGTGCACTGGTATCAATGTACTATCACGTTGTGTGTCATTCAGATGTCGTCCAAAGAACACTAACATACCATCCCGGTCCACCCCGCCCAGCGTACAACTGGAGACCCCTACCCGCAAGAAGCAAGGGGAACCTCCTGGAATTAGCTGCCTAGAAGCTCTCATTGTGTTGGTTTTATTATCCTCGCATGAGCTCACTCAGAACAAAGAACTGGCCAACTTTACCAAACTTGGTGCCTGGTTCAGAGCCCCTCATCTGACCATGCATCTGGGGCCGGGCACAAGCTTCTGGAAGGTAAGGCTGTCTCATCCCAGCTTTGGGCCATCCCATCGCCGGGGCTCTTTGTCACATGAGAACGGGTTGGGCGTGCCCAGCGAAGGGGACGAGTCCCAGGGGAGGGGCGCAATGAGTCCTTGTCAGGGTCCAGTCAGGTACAGGAGGGGACAGGTGTAAACTGGTGGGTTAACCCAATGAATCCATTGTCTTCCCACCTCTCTCTGTCTCTGTCTTTGTCTCTGTCTCTCTCTCTCTCACACATACACACAACTTAGAGCCACACGCATAGCTAATCAGAGCCAGCATCTCTCCTCCTAATGGAAGCATTTTACTGTTAATGTGGTTTGTCCGTTGGCGGAAGTCAGCGCAGATGGACAGGGCACAGTGGCCTCCACCCAACCCACTCCACCCAACTCCACTCCACCCAACCCCACTCTCTGAAGCCCACTCTTAGAAGCCATTTCTAAGGCGAGCACATGACAGGAGGTAAACAGAATAACACCCCCTGCCCTGAAAAAGGCATCAACATCCTAATCCCCAGATCCTGTGCCTACGAGAGTTTAAGGGAGAACTGAGTTTCCAGGTGTTCCTTACAGATGCTAACTAGTTGACCTAAAATAGGGAGACATCCTCAGTGATGCGGGTGAGTCCTTCCAAGTGTTATGAGAGAGGAAGGGGAGAAAGACCAGAGACAGAGACACAGCATCGTGAGAAGATCTGACCCAACTCAGCTGGTCTGAGCAGATGGATGAAGGCATCATAAGCCAAAGAAGGACTACAGCATCTAGAAGCTATAAGAAGCAGGAAAATGGACTCTCCCCCAGAGTTTCTGGAAGGGAACACAGCCCCGCTGTCCCTTGATATGAACCCACTAACACCCACCACCCTAACCTGCAGAGCTGTGAGACTGAAAAAATATGTGGTGTTTCAAGCCACTAGGCATGGGGTCATTTGTTGGGAGCAGCTGCAGAAGAGCAATACGGGGAGAAGGTCCATGAGCGAGATTACAGAAGGAGAACAAGGGAAGAGGACCTTGCAGTGGGGCTGCCCCTGGGACCCTGCCCTGTGTCCCAATTCCCTAACCCCAGAGCTATCACACAGCAGTGTCCTGTGCAGGGGTGGGTAGAGGGTGATGGCTCTCAGCAGCCTCAGGACAAGCCTGGCCAGAGACTGCAGGTGCACTGAACGGAAGAAGCTCCAAATCCAGGCAAATGTCACCAGCACCCATGCCTGAAATGATGAACCTCCACTATGCTTGGGAATGGATGGTCATCACGATGATGATGATGATGATGATGATGACCGCAATCGTGATGCCTGCTTTAGTGAGCCGTGCTTACTTCCTGGTTAATGCACAGAGGACAGGAGACACAGGTGCTCCAGGCTGAAGGTCCACACTCCTCATCAAACGATGGAATAAAACACAACACAAACCTGACCAGGTACGTGGACAAGGACCACCTCCACCACAGAGGGTCTGAGCCCTTCATGGACGCCACCTCAAGGACTGTGTGGGGCACATGGTGGGATGGAGAGCCAGGTCTGCAGGCATCATGAAACCATGCTCCATTTAGGGAACACCGAGATCAGAGCCAAAGAGGCCACGAGGCAGGGTTTCTGTCCCAATCACCCAATCCAAGAAGCTGAGCACCAACCCCATGCACTGGGTTGGTTCTCGACTGCCCAGACCCCTCCTCCTCAGCAAGAATGGGGGGAGCAGCCCCCAGGAGCAAAAGAATAAAAAAGGCAGGTCATGAAACAGGGATGAGCTACAGACCCAGAAAAAAAGCTTCAAGGGCACCAGTCTCTCCAGAAGTAACTTCTACATGGGTGCGGGGTTTCAGTTTGGGCGGATGGAGAAGTGTTGGAGGCCGGCAAGTCTAGGACTTCCAGCCTCCAGGACTGGGAGAGAGAGAATAAATGTCTATTGTGGAAGCCGTCCCATCTCTGGTACTTTGTTTCTCTAAGCAAACTCATAAGAAGATAAACACAATGTAGTCTTATCCATTCCATGTGTGATGGTCACACAAAAGTGTGACTTGTTTAATGCCACTGAGGTGTACACTCAAAATTGGTTAGAATGGTGAATTCCACATGGTATCATTAACATTAAAAAATTTGTATATAAAAAAAAAAAAAAGAAAGAATTAGAAAGTTGGTGAGGCCACCTGACCATCCAGAGTGGTCACCCAAGGTGACTTCCCAACACACAGAGGGACCCGGTTGCATACACCCAGTCACACAGACATCACAGCAGATGGGCTGGAGGGTTGCCATTCTCAATGGAGCATGAAGGAGATTCACACAGCGCCCCAGGAAAGCCACCAGAACATGGGGCATTCAGGCAGCAGGACCTACACACACCAACCTTGGGAATGAGCAACACCTCTCATCTGAAAGGGCTCTCCCTTTTCAAGGAAGAAAGAATGCCCACCAGCCATGCAGTGGTCTGGGAAAGGTGCTACTTGAATGAACAAAGAACCTTTTGAGTTGATGGGTTCTGGGGGGCATCGCTTAAATGGAAGACCCAACACCTTTCTGGGACGGTTATAAGTGACCGGAGAGAAAGAACGAGTGATGATGGGTGGGTGTGGATGCACGCCACGATGCGAAGGACAGGTGCTGCCGAGAAGGGCAGAGAGAGGGTCTTCACTCTACTACCAGAGTCTTCTAGCCTTCTCTTATGAATGGATCCTGCTTTCGGCCCTGTAAGCTGATGAGCCAAATCCACCTGGGGTGACACTACCCTATCCCATTATGGGACCCCCAAGAGGACACAGTATCTCTGATGCAAAGTTTCACAGGTGGAATGGGCTGAACTTTGTCCCTCCCACACAGAAAATTTTTATTTATGTCCCAATCTCCATGACCTCAGAATGCGTCTATCTTTGGAGACAGGGCCTTTAAAAGTGATTAAGGTAAAAGGAGGTCATTGAGGTGTGTGGCCGGATCCCGCAGGTGTGCCTCATAAGAAGAGAAGATTAAGACATAGAGCTCCTGGGTGGCTCAGTGGGTTAAGTCACTGCCTTCGGCTCAGGTCATGATCTCAGGGTCCTGGGATCGAGTCCCGCATCGGGCTCTCTGCTCAGCAGGGAGCCTGCTTCCTCCTCTCTCTCTCTCTCTCTCTCTGCCTGCCTCTCTGCCTACTTGTGATCTCTCTCTGTCAAATAAATTAAAAAAAAAAAAAAAAAAGACTTAGACATGCACAGAGGGAAGACTACGCAAGGACACAGGGAGAAGACGGAGTCTACACACAAGGTAGAGAGGCGTCAGGAGGAACCAGCCCTGGCCGCGCCTGGATCTTGACTTCCAGCCTCCAGGACTGGGAGAGAGAGAATAAATGTCTATTGTAGAAGCTGTCCCATCTCTGGTACTTTGTTTCTCTAAGCAAACTCACAAAAAGAGAAACAAAATGTACTCTTATCCATTCCATGAAATATTAGTCACGAGAAAGAATGAACTATACTGACCCATACTAACTGTACGGACTAAACTCAAAAATACCACTGGAAATGAAAGAAACCAGTTAAAAAAAGGCTCCACACTGTATGATTCCATGCTTATGAAATGTCCAGAATGGGCAAATCCACAGAGACAGAAAGTAGACTGGTGGGAGCCACGGGCAAGGGGAATAGGGAGTGACTGCTTAGTAGTGGGTAGAGGGTGTTCTTTTGGGGCTGATGGACGTGTTTACGAAGTAGATGGAAGGGATGACCCACACTGTAGATGTGGTAAATGCACCTGAGATGTTCACTGTAAAACAATTTGGTGTTCTGTGGATTTCAAAGAAAAGTTTCACGAGTGTCAGAAGTGGCGATGATGGCAGACATAATACTGAAGATAGGAGAAAAGTGGTAGGATGTGGACAGGAGTTGAAGGGAAGGTGGTGATCGTGGTGATAATGACAACGATGATGAGGCTGGTGACGATGGTGATGGTGGTCATGACGGCCATGATGATGATGATGGTGCTGGTGAGAAAGATGGTAGAAAGTGGTAGGATGTGGGTAGGTGCTGACTGGAAGGTGTGATGAATGAAGGTGGTGATGATGAGGAGTTTGATGGTGATGGTGACAGTGGTCATGATGATGGTGATGATGGTTGAGATGATCAATATGGTGGAGAAGGTAGAACGTCAGCAGGTGGAAGGGGGAGGCACTGATAAAGGTGATGGTGATGATACAGAGATCTTCTCTCCCCAACACGCTCCATCCAGAACCCTCCCCCAATGTGGCCCAATGGCAGTGCCAGTTTTCTAATTATTTCACCCACAAAATATATTTCACCCAAAAACCATGGAGTTACCCATGATTCTTCTCTAAGTCACTATTACAGACTGAATGTTGGTGTCCAACCACCCCCAACCCCAACAAAAATTCATGCCTTGAAGGCCTAAATCGCAATGTATTTAGAGATGAACCTCCAAGAAGTAACAAAGGAGAAACAAGGTCATCAGGGTGGGGCCTTCATCCTACAGACCATGTGTAAGTGTCCTTATAAGAGACACCACCCACACCCTTCTCCTCGCACACGCAGCCAGGAAAACCCACGTGAGGACACACACTACAGGTCCCACAGAGAAGCTCTGCACCTTCACGTCTCTGCTTGTCCCGTCCCACATGGGCCACAGTAACCCTCTGAGAGCTTCAAGAACATGCCCGGTGGGCTCTGAGGTCGCCCTGTAGCTCCAAAGCACACTGCAGAGAACAGCAGCAGCACCACCACTGAAACTTGTTAGAAATGCTGAGTTTCAGGCGCCCTCCATCTTGGGGTATCAGAAGATCTATTGCGTGGGGCCAGCCACCTGCTCCAGGGGATTCTGCTGCCGCTCAAGGTGAAGAACCAGCCTCTGTGCCCATGGTCTTCCCAGGGTGTCCCCACGGCTAAGCCTCCTCACCTTCCAGGATTTGAGCAAACCTCTCATGCTGGAAAAGGCAGACCGCAGGACCTCCCATGCAGGGCAGTGTGCCCCTACCCCTCCTCTGCACACTGCTTCTCCAATCCTGGTGCCACTGATCTGTTCTCCCCCACACTTCAGACGGGGACTTCCAATAAACCACCAAATGCAGGTGTCACTGCCCACCGCTCTCAGGATAACATAAACTCAACAAGCAGGGCCCCCTGTGTTGAGCTCCCTATGACCTGCGCCATCCAGGGTCCAGCGTGAGCAGGGATAGCTACCATCCTGAGGAGCCTGGACCCAGGGACTTCCCAACATGGGGAACTTTCAGGCTTTCCAAGAAGGTCCCTGCCCAATACGGACATGCCAACTGGCCTATGTAAGAGGGAATAAATAAACAGCTCCTGGGCCATTGCCCTCAGCACACAGGCCATGCTGAACACCACAATACAACCCAACAGCTCTGCAGCAGGGTGCTATGATGTCACCATGAGCCACATGCTCCCGGGAGAAGGGACAATCCCTGCCCTAGACATGGAGCCAGCAAACAGCCCCAGAGAGTCTCTGTCCCCACTCGGCTGCCTCACTGAAGCAGGGCAAGAGACATGGGCGCCATGGGAGAGGAGGAGGACACAGGGCAGGGGACTGCTGGGCCACCAACAGTTACCAGATGGTGCAAACAGAGAAGGGTGGCAGAAACCCCCTGAGGCAGCGGCCAGCTCCCCTCGTGGACATCCTTGTGAGATCACGGGAGATGACTGGCCCCGTCTATCATCACGACATCATCAGCCTGGGTTACCCAGTACTTTCCTCCCCGTCCCTGCAAGAAGCAGCACATACAGAGTCCCCAAGAAAAAAAAAGAAAAGAAAAGATGAGTCTCCAAAGGGTGGTGAAGGTCGTGACACTGTGGTCTTGAAAAAACCTTGGGGGAAATACAGAGAGAGCCCCACGATGTCCTTCCCAGAGACTGAAAGTGGTTTTCAGAGAAATCGTAACACGTTAATCTCTCAGAAAAGAACACTGTGGTCAGAAGTGTCCTCACTGCTGAACCCAGGCAGCATGTGCTGCCTCTGCCCATTTCTCCCAGTGACAAAGACACCCTCCCAGGGTGTCCCCAGCTGAAGAGGAACTCACCCAGGAAAGGGATCTGAGACCATCAGCCATGTCCCCACCCATGTGGGTAATGCAAGCAGGGACAAGGAGGGTTGTCCTAGACAGACATGGAGAGTGGGGTGTCCTCCCCCTGGGAATTCCAGGATGAGATGAAGGAAGTGTGGTGCTGGGGCAGCCACCTGTACCCCAAAGGTAGAAGTTCAGGAGAAGGAAGTCAGGACAACACATAACGAGGAGTAAAAGAGAGTATTATGAACCAAATGTTTGTGCACCAACTCCAACCCCCAGTTTCCCATGATGAATCACTAGCTCCCAATATAACACTATTTATATCTGCAAGCAGGTTCCGAGGCGTAATTAAGATCAGATGAGAATGGGGTCCCTTATGATGACCTTATTTCCCTTACAGCAGACGCCAGGAAGCTTGCATCCCCTGCCTCCCTTCCACACAGCAAGGTGGTGGCCATCTACAAGCTAGGGGGAGCCCTCACCAGAAACCATCCACACTCTGGCATCCTGACCTCAGTTTCTGGCCTCCAGAGCTGTGAAAGCTAAAGTTGGGTCGTTATAAGCCACCTGGTGGACGGTACTTTGTCACAGCAGCCCAAGGTCAGACGTGATTCAAGATGGCGCCCCTTGGTGTCTGGCCATGTGGGAAAGCCGCGGATCTTAAAACGAGTGACAAGATGAAGTAGACAGGGGACGCCTGGGTGGCTCAGTTGGTTGGATGACTGCCTTCGGCTCAGGTCATAATCCTGGAGTCCCGGGATCGAGTCCCACATCGGACTCCCAGCTCCATGGGGAGTCTGCTTCTCTCCCTGACCTTCTCCTCATTCATGCTCTCTCTCACTGTCTCTCTCTCAAGTAAATAAATAAAATCTTAAAAAAAAAAAAAAAAAAAAGATGAAGTAGACAGTACATGTGGGAGTCACCTGACTGCTCTCTGGGGAGGGAGAGGATGGCTACAAGGGAGCAGCAGAGGCAGACGGTGAGCAAGTCCCTGGCTCTGTTGCATCTAGTTTTGGGGATGACCTTCCTCAAGCAGCGGGTTACGGATGCCCCGTCTTCTGAGATGGACACGTGGCTCTCTGAACACCATCGCTTGGATTAGGTCACCCATGTAAGCCATCGTCCAGCTTGGAGCTAGATGGTGTGCCCCTCCAAGGATCTGGGGAAACCAGTGCACGGACCTAAGGCACCATGGTCTAAAGCAGCCTAGAAGTCAGCTCTGCGATCCTCTCTGGCAGGGGTACTCATTTTTTAATTGTCTTGGGGCTGCCACCACGTGGTGGCTTAAAACAATGAGAATTCATGCCCTCCTAGTTCTGGAGACCAGATGTGTGAGATCCAGGCAGGGACAGGACCACTGAGATCTAGATGGGGTAGGACCACTGAGATCCAGGTGGGACAGGACCACTGAGATCTAGATGGGGTAGGACCACTGAGATCCAGGTGGGACAGGACCACTGAGATCCAGATGGGGCAGGACCACTGAGATCTAGATGGGGTAGGACCACTGAGATCCAGATGGGGTAGGACCACTGAGATCCAGATGGGGTAGGACCACTGAGATCTAGATGGGGTAGGACCACTGAGATCCAGGTGGGGCAGGACCACTGAGATCAAGGTGGGCGCGGCTACTGACAGGTGGGACAGGGTCATGCTCCTTTCTGAGGCTCCAGGAGAGGGTCCTTCCTCATTCTTCCAGGTTCTGGAGCTCCAGGCGTCCCTGGACTAGTGGTCGCATCCCTTCCATCCCTTCCTCCCTCCTCACATGGCTTCTCCTCTGCGTCTGTGTCTCCTCCTATGTTTCTTATAAGGACCCCAGTCATTGCATTTAAGACCACCCTAGTACAATGGACTTCATCACGGTCCTTAACTAACTGTACCTGCAAAGAGCCTACTTCTAAATAAGGGTCCCCTTGCAGTTCTGAGGGGAGGACATGGATTTGGGATGGGGGTGGGACTTGATTCACCCCAGGACAGCGGAGGTTGTGTGCCTGTGTTTGCTCATCATGGGCTCACTCCCGCTGCCCATTTCTTATTCCCAGTTTGTCTTCATCTGGTCTCATGGGTGCATTTTTCTCTCCCACTTGAGCGGGGAAATTTGGGCTCTGCATCTCGCCATGTTCTCCTCCCACTGGACCCTCACCCCCTTGGAGAAGACAAGGGGGAAAAAAAGAGGTAACAGAATCAAGCACGGAGAACCAGAAAGTCCATGGAGACAGAGCACAGACTCCTGGTCACCGGGGGCCGGGGGAAGGGGGCTGAGGAGGGACAGCTCACGGGGACGGGGGTCTCGTCTGGGGACAAGAACGTCTTGGAAGCAGACCGACGTGCTGGTCGTGCAACTTTCTCAATGTACGAAACGCAGCTGGATGGCTCCCTGGGAAAAGGGTTCACTTTATGTTAAAATTTATGAATTTTATGCCTGTTTTTAAAAAAATGAAGGGGAACAACGTGTAGGACTTCTGCCCTTGGGGATACTCTTTTCTAACAGTTTGTCTAATTTTAGAAAACCCTCATGAAGGAAGGTCTCCTTCGTCTTAAGGAAACACAACCCGCCGAGGGCTGTTATGTCCAACGGTAACAGGGGAGGAGAACGCACCACGCTGTGCCGAGCGCATCATTTCTGTCCTCGATTTGGGGGGGTGTCAGCTGACAGATAAAGGTACGAGATAAAACTTTTGCACGGCGCACGATCTGTGCCCTCTGAGCACGACGGTACCAACGCCGACCTCCTCCTCCTCACGCCGGGTCCCCAACGACGTCCCCGCGGAGGGAAGCTTCATGAAGCCTGCACGAGACGGACGCTGGGCTCGGACTCCGGAAAGCCCCGGGAGTCTATAATTATTTCCAAACCTGTGATTCTGTTTTCATAGCACGTTGTCTGTCACCACGGGAATCAAGCAAGCGTCCTCGTGGGAACCTGAAGTGCGGAGACCCGGGCTTGCACGCCACGCACGTCCCGTCCGGGCGGCCGCCTGGCTGCTCCCACTCCGGTTTCTCAAGCTTGGAAATCACGGTGGGGCCCAGACACGCCCCAAGGTTGCCTCCCTGCTCGCCAGATGTCGCAGCAGCACGAGCTGAGATTTCTTCCCGGCTCTCCAGATTTCTGGGCAATCAGCTGGTCTGAAATGCCCATAGTCCCAGCGTCCTGCTCTCCACCTACCTGCAGGGGACATTCATCCTTTTGGGTCCAGAGCTGAGGATACGGGAACTGTCTAAGAGCCTCGGTGGGCGTGCCCAACGAACTCGGACAGAACCCAGGGCATCCTACCCACACGGACAGACCCACAGACCCACACCGTGTGTCTGCGAGTGTGACTCAGCATTTCTGCCCCTCGGGGAGCCGCCTGTCCGGGCCCACCTCGCAGGCAGGCGTGAGGCATGGAAATCACAGGACCCACACGTGGGTCAGGAAAAGAGCAAAACACTCGGACGAAATGTGTACGGCGAGGACAGAGCTCGGCAGCCTCCTGACTCCTTCCGAATAGAAGGTTCCAAGATGCCGCTGAAGGAAAGCAAAGAGAGGTCTGGGGCGTCGCTGTGTTGTGGGTTTGCTGTGCGTGGGGGCTGGGTTCCCGTCCCGGTGGGACGCGTTCCTCAACTGGAAAAGTGCATACAAACGGCACAGGACCACGCAGGACCCGCGGTGCCTGATGGGCACAGGGGGACAGCGAGGAGGCGAGGTTGTAGCGGCTCGGGCAGAGCTCAGCCTGGCCCCTCTGTGGGACCCACCGCGCGTCAGGACGGGACCTCCAGCTGGTGGGTCTGTATGCGAGACACAGAGGCCAAACCTGAAGGAATCCCCAGCTGCCCCGAGCCGTCCCCATCCTGTGTCCATCACACCCGGGGGGAACCACAGAAGTTATCTTCAGAGAAGAAGCGCCCTCTTCACGAAGAGGCAAGGGCCTGTGGAAGAAATCACCCTCCCGTGCACACCCCTCTCAGTCCCCAGAGGCGGCCACGTTCTATTTTTAAGGACAAGAAGACTGGCTGGCTGCCCTGTGCCCACTAGGTAGGGCTCCCAGGGCCCCACGGGACCGACGGCACCAGAACAGGTCGCGGCAACAGCCCACGAGCCTGCCCACATGCTGCGGGCTACCCTGTCCTCCAGCCCTGGCATCACTGACAAGCCCCGCGCATGTGCCCAGACGAAATGCGATTGTTGGCGCTGGGTGCCGAGGCCCGGAGAGTCCGTGCTCCACCAACTTTCCATTGTTGTCTCTATTTCCACCGACGGCCGGTGTGACCGCCCGGGCTGGGTTTCTGTCCTACGCTGCAGCCCTGCAAAACACAGCCCGCTTTCCCATCAGTGCCAGCTTCCCCCTGGGGCGGGGGCACAGGGAGGGAGGGAGGGACGGACAGACAGACGGAAGGAGGTAAACAGCGAGAGACGCAGAGAGGCACACGGCAGAGAAGGTGCCCGCCAACCCCTCCTTCCCGAATCAGCTTCCCTGGAGACCCGTCCCCCAGTGTGGCCGTGCCTGTCCGTCTCTAATTAAACTCTGAGGCCGTGACCTTGAGCCCTAGCTTCCTGACGCCCTGGCCAGCTTCCTCCTTTTCACAAGACGGGCAGGGGACCCCGGAAAAGCCCCTGAACACCCCCAGCCCCTTGGTGACCTGTGGCTTGCCGCCTTCTCCATGCAGGTCTCCTACAAGAAACCCATCTCCCAAGCCCCGGGAGCAACAAAGAGTGGCTAAGAAGCCACAGCGGCCTGTGCGCACCCTTCGCACCCAGCCCCAGCCCGGAGGGGGGATCTTCTAGCCCAGTCAGGGCGGCCCCAGGATCTACCAGCGCCTTTCCCCGCACAGGACAAAAGGAAATCAGCGTCTGCCCCGGAATGCCAACTTTGGGATCAACAAGATAAAAAGCAGGCGCGGGGAGGGGGGCACGGGTAATCCGTCCTCAACGCCCACCCCACGCCCGCCCCCGTTCCGCCCCAGGACACCTGTCCTCCGTCCGCCAAGTCCCGGGTAAGGTCCCAAGTCTGCGCCGGAGCATCCCGCCGCTGGGCACAGGGAGGCTGGCCGGAGTTCCATAGCTGCCTCTGGGCGCCGCCTGTGTCCCTAGGGGCCCCTGGCTGGGAGGGCGGGCGAGGTCCCCCATAGGAGATGACCCCTAGCAAGTTTTGTGACGTCGCGTGGCACAGATACCAGGGTGTTTGGGGAAGGAGGAAAGGACTTGTAAGTCCGGACACTCCTGGCGCGCGGGGCAGGGCACGGACACTCGGGGAGGCCCGCGGGAGCTCGTAGGGAGCCACCCTCCAACTCTGGGAGCGCCCGAGGGTCCAAGGGCGCCCCGCCAGCCCTCGCGGAGACCCCGAGCGGACGGGACCGGGCAGGGCCGGCTGAGGGAGGCGGCCCGGCGACGGCACACCGGCCCTTTGTCTGACGCCATCGTCCCGGGCGGCGCCAAGCGACCCTGCGGGCTGGGTCCCCGCGCGCGCTACTCACCCACGGTGGCCAGCGTGTCGAAGTCCTGCAGGCGGTAGGCTGGCGGCTCGGGCGAGGGCGCCTCGGGGCTGGGGCAGAGCGCGGGCGCCCCGTCGGGGGTCTCCCCGCGGCTCTCCTGAGGCTCGGAGTCCGTCGAGGCCCCCTTGGCCGCCTTGGCCAGCCCGGGCGCCTCCATGGGGGCGCGCTCCAGTCCGCGGCGCGGGGCCGGGCCGGGGAGCGCGGAGGTCCGGGCTTCCCGAGTCGCAGCCTCGGAGGGCGGCGCGGCGGCGGCGGCATCAGCGGCGCCCACCCATGCGCGTCCCCCGCCTCCCGGTCCGCGGCCCGGCGCGACAGGCGGAGCGGCGGGGACAATGGCGGGGCGCGGGGCGGCGCTCACTGCAGCAGCAGCAGCAGCAGCTGGTGGGAGTAGCCCGCGGCCTCGGGGGGCGGGCCCGGGGGCCCGGGCGGCGGCGGCGGGGGCGGGGGCGGCGGCGCGGCCGAGGCTGGGGGCGCGGCGGCCCGGGCTGGCTGGGGCGAGGCGGGGTCCCGGCCGCGGGCGCCCGACTCCCTGTTCATTCCTGGGGGCCCGCGCCGGCCGCCACCCGCGCGGGCGCTGCGTGCGCGCTGGTCGGGGGCCGGGCGGAAGCGGCCTGGGCGGGGCCGCGCGCTCTCCAACCCGCCCCGGAGCCCGCCCGGGTTCGGCCCGCCCACGGGAGGGCCGTTCAGGTCCCTGCGCTCCGCCCCCGCCGCGCCCCAGTCCGGGATCCGAGAGGTGGCCGCGCCCGCTGCGCCGCGGGAGGCGTCCCCGGGGGCTGAGATCCCCAGCCGAGCTCCCCCGGGGGACGCGCGGACGGCTCGCCGCGCCCCAGCCCGGAAGGGTGGGAGGCGGGCCGCGCTGGGGGGACCGCGAGGGCGTGGCTGCAACAAAAGTAAAGTTAAAAAATCAAACTGAACCCGAGCGAAAGGCGCTTGGGGCGCTCGAGCGGGCGGCCGCTCGGTGCCCGCGCGTCCCCGAGGGCGGCTGCCGGGTCTAGCGAATAAAAACCCGGCCCGTGTCAGCTTCGCGGTTTCTCGGGGGGACCATGGTGATGCAAAATGCGAGCTGGCGGGCGGGGGGGCTGGCGCGTAAGGGCGCCGGGCTCCCCACTGTCCCCGCTCATTTCTGGGCACATTCCTAAGAATCCATGATTATATCCAAAGTACCTTTCTTTTAAAACAAAAACAAGGAGACCCAGGTTTCAGAGCTAGGACGAGCCCTACCGCTTTGTCCCCCTCGTACCCGCCCCCCAAAAAACCACGCAGCGCACGCAGCTTGGTGGGTCGATGTTTGAAACACACCTGGCACCACTTTGGAAAAGAAACGCAGGGTGCCCCGAATGCGTTTGTATTTGAGACGGACACAGAGTCCCCCGCCCCCCCCAACACCCCCCCGCAGTGTAAGTATGTCCCGGGCCTCATTTGGATGTACTGAGCGCAGTAAACGACACGGGCGTCTCTGAAACTGGAATGTAACTGGTCGTCCTGTCCTTCATCGGGCCACTCTGTCCCGGGGCATCCGGTTCAAACGCGGCCCAGAAAGGGCAGTCCCCAGCTGCGGCCCCGAGGACGCGCACTTTGAGCTGCCCCGAAGGAGACCATACCGCCCCCCACCTGGTTTGGAGGCATCTCAATCATTCCGCCCTTGGAGGGGGTTGTCCTGGGGTCGGGGACGGGGCGTTCTTAGGGACACCAGGCCCTGTCTGCCAGGCTCGGCCAACTGGGAGGGGGCCACAGGAAATCAGATGCGGTCTCTGGGTGTGCCTTGCCGGCCTCTGGCTGTCAGCTTGGGCCCAACCCTCATCTGCACATTGTGGGTGGCATTTTCCCCGGGCATGAGGCCTGCTGTCTTTGCTTGTTGCCAAATCTTGAGCTGGAATTCAAAAAATGCATGCCCTGAGCAGGCCCCGCGCACTGGGTTGGAACCAGGAGGCCCTCTGGCCACCAGGCCCTGCTGAGCGATTCAGGGGACCCAGGACGGGCCTCCGGGGCAGGTCCCCATGTCCCTGGCTACTGTGATTGATGCTCCTGGGTGACTAGGGTTGGTGGTCAAGGCTAGGTCAGTTAGGGACATGCTTTTCCCTTCCAGCTGCACCCGGGCAGAAAAGGATTCCAGACCAAGTTTCGGAATTGCACTCTGGGTTGCAGAGTTGGTGTGACTCCTTCCTCTCCTGCCCGTGAGACTGGCCAAAGACCCACATCTTCCTATAAATATCCTGGGCAGGTTTTGCAACATGTTGCTGTACAAAGCGGCTTTCATGTGGAGGGGTCATAAAAATTCTTCAGAAACCACAGCCCAGGACTCGGGAGACGACACAGAGCAACCCCGGTAGGTTAGGTGCTGTGGGGTCATTACTGCATTTAGGCAGCCGCCTTCCCTCGGGGTGCACGCAGGATGTGCTGAGCTCGGGAATGCGGAAAGAAGAGTCCCTGCGTCCACCCGGAGGGGACCAGAAGCTCAGCCCCCTCACCTGTGCAGGTGTCCATGAGCTCCAGAGAAAGAAAGCTGTGGTCGGTTAAGGAAGCTGGAATATGCATGTATTCCTCATTTGGGACAAATGTTTATGTGTTTGTATATATGCATGTGTGTGTGTGTTGTATGCACAAATACATATGTACATACAACATGTAAATACATACATACGTAAATACAAACACATGCATATATAAAAATATATATTATATGTAGATGCATGTATATAGATACATATATAGAAGTATATATTATATATAGATACATATATATTGGGTAAAGAGTATACTGTTCCCTTCTCAGGCTTTACTATGTATACAAATTACATTATATATCATAGACATTATGTTCTACTGTATCCTAGAATATCTACTCTAATATATTTTATTCTCTATATTCTAAAAGACATGTGCACCTGCCTTCACAGACTTTGCAACATAGAGATACATAAAATGCTACATATTATATATATTGTGGCATTCTATAATATACTCTAATGTATTCTATTATATATTTTATTTTGTTTTATTATAAATTCTAACTTGCAGGGGCACCTGGGTGGCCCAGTGGGTTAACGCCTCTGCCTTTGGCTCAGGTCATGATCCCAGGGTCCTGGGATCGAGCCTGCATTGGGTTTTCTGCTCACCGGGGAGGCTGCTTCCTCCTCTTTCTCTGCCTGCCTCTCTGCCTACTTGTGATCTCTGTCAAATAAGTAAATAAAATCTTTTAATAAGTAAATAAATAAATTCTAACTTGCATATCCTAAAAGACATGTTCAGCTGCCTTCAGACTTTACAATGTATGCATATATTAGACGTATATGATAGAGTATATTCTAACATTCTATAATGCATATTCCAATACATTTCATTATAAATTGTAAAGCATGTATCCTAAAAAACATATTCAGCTGTGTTTACAGACGTTACAATTTTTAAGTTTATATTTATAAACTTATATTATGTGCGTATTATATATATTATATTAATATTCTATAGAGTGTATGGTTATAATTATAAATATATTATAAACTTATATTATGGAAAAGTATACACATATATATTTTTTTAAGATTTTATTTATTTATGAGAGACAGTACAAGCATGGGGAGGAGAGGAGGAACGAGGAAGCAGTCTCCCCGCTGAGCAGGGAGGCAGACGCGGGACTCCATCCTAAGACCTTGGGATCATGACCTGAGCCGAAGGCAGATTGCTTAACCGACCCACGCGTCCCTGTGTATTTTGAGTTCGGTATATCTGTGTATTGCCACTCAGTCAGATAAACCCATACTTTGGATACATATGTGATGGTTTCAGTATTTGTTAAAAGAGGCCTTCCCAGGGCTTCTGGAAAGCGATCCTACAAAACAGTACAGCCGTGCATTGAATCTGGACTCAGCCACGGATGGGAGTTGTTGTTTTTTGTTGTTGTTTTTTGCTTGTTTGCTTTTTTTATCATGGATGCCAAGAGACCTGTCTGCTTAGGATTTGGTCTTTGGAGGCAGGCAGAAAATTTCGGCAGGATTAGGGTTTTAGACTCCGCTCCTTAGCTCTGCCCCTAAGGCAGACAAGGGCCTCCACCAGGTGCCCCCTGTGCCATAGGAATAGAACAGAGTGGCTTTCCATGGTTGGTATATCTGCTCCCGTTTCTCAGACCTGCTGTTGCAAGGGCAGTTAATGGGGCTTGGATGTTCTGGTCGATCGCCAATGAATGTTTTCTCAGCAAGAAGGGATCCCAAGTTGGGGCAGCACTGACTGTTCTAGCTGTGCAGGCTTTTGGTTCTCATTTCGTCCTGCAGGTCAGCCCTGCGGGGGGTCTGCGTGGGAACTCACAGTAACCTACTTTGTGGGTTACGTTCTGTGACAATGCTGGGCCCTTGGGCCTCCGCAGAGGCAGCCAGGCCCATCGTGAGTCATCAGAGGTGATGAAACTTCTTTTACAATTATATGCGTAGCCACAGGAATCCAAGCCTCGCTCCAGTGTGAGCCCTGCCGAGCCACCCCAGTGCGGATGGATCGGCCTGTGTGGGCACCCAAGTGCCCTATTTTCATGCAAATGGAACTCATTTTCCAAACTGCTTCAACCTCATTTATCTTACAGATGCCCTCATCCACCCCCTCCCAAAAAAGATCCCAATAAAGACTCCAACCCATGTGTTCAAACCAGGTGAAGCTGACTTCAAAATGCCCTGTCCAGGGAGGCAAAGGCCGTCTTCACCATGAAAACACCACACAGGGTTCCCTGGGTGGCCAGGTCATGGATTCCAGATGGGCTCCGAGCAATTAAGTCATTGCAGGGTGGAAACATGAGTCCTCAAATAATTGCAGATTTCAGCAACATTAGTGAGTCATGAATCGATAAAATCAAGCAGAACCCTGAGGCGCTCCGTCTCTCCAGATTAAAGTTTGAAAATCAGGACACATCCCGAAGGCCGAAGGATGGGCTTTTTCATGCATGGAGCCCTGACTTCCAAGGAATCAAGAGTCTGACAAAGTAACAAGAGAAAAATTGTCTCCAACCGAGCTGTGTGTTTCTCCAGCCATTATAAAGGATACATTAGTTTCAAATTGTTACCTTGTTTGGGATTAAATGCTACTTAGATGCTCTCCTTGTTTGGTCTCTAAAAATACCTGGAGGGCATCAGGAGAAGAGAAAATTAAAATTCCAGGAATATTAGGTGTCGAGAGGAGGTAAAATCCAAACAACGAAACCAGAAGAAAATCTCGGGGTCAGCTTTCAAATCCCTGCGTGGTTCTGGAAGGACATTCTAAACTCGTCAGAAATAGAACCACAAGGGCAAATAGATGAACAGATCCAAAATTCAAAACTGTGAGAAAGTTATGGAAATATAAGCAAAGTTAAAATACATTGATGGGAAGCATTCATGGTATATAAAACCAAATGGATATCTGGCCAAAGGGCATTAATGCCCTTCCCAGAAAAGTCATACTGAGGGTCATTGACGTAGGGAGAAAGAAAAATGTTGCTAATAAGTAACAATCAAAATGTATCGAAGAACAAAAGTGGTGGCTGTTTGTTTTAAATCCAGCTAACTTTAGAAAGATGAGCTAGTGTGCAGGGAAGAGAGAATTCTTACACGCTTTTGGTGGTTATGTCCGTTCGGGGAAGTATTACCGTCTTAGAAGCCATCACGCATTTCGCTCTCTTCCTTTTATGTCTGTGAATTTGTTTTTCAAGATTAAATTTTGGAGAATAGCAACGGCTTTGTGGTCAAGGTTAGCCCTGGTTAGGGGCTGAATAGCGTCCCCCAAAATTTGCAGGTTGAGGCCTCCCCAGGACCTTGGAATGGGACTGTATTCAGAGATGGGCTCTTTAAAGGGGATTAAGGTAAGACGAGGGCAGCGGGATGGGCCCTGAACCCATGGAACTGGGATCCTTAGAAGAAGAAGGTATGAGGACACAGACACGCCCAGAGGGACGACCACATGTGGACACAAGGAGATCACGGGGTCTCCACGGCAAGGAGAGAGGCCTCAGAAGGAAAGAGCATCAGTTCCACCTGGACCTCAGACTTCTAGCCTCCAGGACAGTGAGAGAGTGAATGCGTGTCTACTGAGCACTATTATGGTGACCCTCTCAAGCCGGGAACGTGTCAAAAAGGTTGTACGTGGATTTTGAGAATCTTCCCCACGTTTTTTTTCAGGGTTTCCGCATTTTCCTATAGTGAGGAAGCCGACTTCAGAACACAAGAAATGATATCGTAGGAGATCCAGATGGAGAGGTCTGGAAACTGGTTTCCGGGACGTGACAGATTGGACTGAGAGTGATGTCAGGTCTTGCTAGGAAGCCACAGTAGTGTGTTTCACCCTCATTTCCAGGGCAGAGGAACAGAGAACATCTATGGGGTCTTATCTGCAAACCAGATTTATTTAGTCATACCAGACTACATACCAGACTTATCAGGGCGAGATTCGTAAGGAGGAAACTTGATGCATCGTGAAGGACACAATGGAGGTGTGCGCAAAGCCGGACTCATGCCCTGACCTTGGAAGAAAGAACTTGGCTGGTGGGATTCCTCAGGAATGGGTCAGCACCAGCCCACCAAAGGTCATGTCCCAGCCTGACCCCAAGGGGGTGAACAGTTGATGTAAAAGAACCAGCATCACAGCCCAGATTCCAAAATTCTGAGAAAGGGGACTTGTCACAACACGGGAACTCGGGTTTCCCGCGACAGGGCCCAGACTTCAGAAATGGTTTGGTTATTGCGGCAGAAAAGACCGCTTTCCCCTCTCCCTCTGAGGCTCCTCCTGCTTGTGCACGGGCTCTCTCTCCCTCTGAAAGAAATAAAATCTTTTAAAAAATAAAAATTAGACAATAAAATATATTAATGTATACTCTACATAATTTATAAAAAAATATATACACCATTTGGGGAGAGGGAAAGTTTTCTAAGAAACCATAAAGGAAAAAAATATATATGTTTTTATATAGACATATGTGTGTCTATATACATTGTATAGAAATGTATATAAACATATATATAAATATGCAAACCTAATATGTATTAAGCCACCTGTACACAAGCTTGCCTGTATATATAGACTTACCTGTGCATTTATGATCATTTAAAGCACGCATAATTTACAAGTACGTAAGGTAATTTTAATTTTTTATTTTTTTTAAGATTTCATATATTTATTTATTTGACAGAGAGCACAAGCAGGGGAGCAGCAGGCAGAGGGAGAGGGAGAAGCAGACTTTCCTCTGAGCAGGGAATCTGACTCGGGACTCGATCCCAGGACCTGGGATCATGACCTAAGCCCAAGGCAGATGCTTTGCTGACTGAGCCACCCAGGTGCCCCCAGAAGCTAATTTTAAAGGCAAATGTTAGCGTGCAAAGTATCTATGTAGGCTTTGTGCCCTGGGTGTTGGCTGTCGGCTGTCGTGTTGGGGCTGGTGTTCCTATTATGCTCCGTGGGAGGGCTGTCGTCAGGGCTTGAGTCTGTGCACCCAAGCCGGTCCTCAGGGTAGGGCGATGGGGCTGTCTGGTGTGCCAACCCCTGAGAAAAGTCACTCACTGTCTCCCACTGGAGTCAGGCAGCTTCGCTCAAAGCTGGGTGTCCAGTCCCCCCACGTGATGGGAGCCCTACACAGTACCCCACGTTGGCTGGCTTTCCAGGCAACATACACCGCAGCACCCTGAAAAGGAGAGTCTGAGTGCATGTAGATGCTGTAGAGGATTATCAGGAAGGGACCGTCCCCGTGGTCACATGCACCTGCTTGATGTGGCTGCATTTGGGGAACCGTGCCCCGACCTATGAAGGCATTTGGGGAAGACGGCTCTTTGCACCCGAGCTTGAAACAGCACAGGCTGCCAGCACTGCATAGCCGTGAAGCCGGGGTGTGGTGGAGACCCTACCAAGTGCCAGGCACTCAGGATGTGAGCATTTGGATGAAACCGGGGTGAGCAGACCGAGATCCCCATCTCCTGGGGCTCAGATCCCACTGGGGGGGTCAAAGGATGATGAGCCCAGGCAGTCGGCGGAGGATGTGACCTGCTGGCTGGAGAGAGAGAAATAGCCAAGCGGGAGGGGCGCGTTGGGATCGCCGTAATTATCTGTTTTCCTGCTATGCGTGTAATTACATGGGTATAAGTATGCATTAACCCGTTGTGCATACCATATACGTGTGCGTGCAGAGATGTACATGATTGGCCTATGCAAATGGCCATGTCTGGGCATATCTACTAGGTCGGGGGGAGGGGGTGAGATTTGAACCCGAATGAGGGAGGAAGCCGGTGAGCCCGTGTCAAGGGAGGGGACAGGGGACAGGGTGTCCTGAGCCAAGCAAGCCCAGCTGCCCGGGGTGTGGCCCTAGCCGCCCTTAGGATGACTTTGCCTCTTCCTCCAGGCAGGTCCCCAGGTTGAGCAAATAAACATGCAGGATGAGGGGCGCCCGGCGGGCTCCGTCGGTGGACCGTGAGACTCCTGATCTCGGGGTTGAGGCCCAACCCCACCCTGGCTGTGGAGATACGAGTACTTAAAAATAAAATCTTTACCAAAAAAAAAAAAAAAAACGCAGGATGCCCAGTGAAATTTGAATTTCAGATAAACAATGTCTGTGTGCATTTATATATACAAATATATATACTATAAGAGTAGTATATATATAGAAATTGATATAATATATATCACTATAAAATATGTCCCCATATAGTGTTTGGGACACACTTAGGCAAATGCCAAGGTGAATTGGAATTTCAGATAAACAATGTATATATAAATATGTATAATATACATATAGTACACATATAGTATATTTTAATATATACTGTAATATATTATAAAAAACATATGATATACTAATATGAATAATTTAATACATGCATAGTAGTATAAAATATGTATATGTGTATATATTAGTAAAATATATGTGTATATATTAGTATAAATTAGTATGAAATAGTATAAATATGTATATATGTGTGCATATTTGTATAAAAATTATAAATTTTCGTTCATTTATTTATTTATATTTTTTATTTTTATTTTATTTATTAATTATTATTTTATTATTTTTATGTATATTTATATACATATAAATATGTATATATGTGTGTATATTTGTATAAAATTTATAAATTTTAATTTATAATATAAACTTATAAACTTATAATTTTTATACAAATATGCACACATATATACATATTTATACTAATTTTGTTATCTGTATATTTGTATATGGTATATATAATGTGTGTATATTTGTATAAAAATTTATACAAATTTATACAAATCTATACAAATTTTTATACAAATATACACACATATATACATATTTATATTAACTTATTTATATATATATATTTGTACAGAATATGTAAGTGTGTATATATTAGTATAAAATATGTCCCCATGTAATATTTGGAACATACTGAGGCTAAACACCAAGATAAATTTGAATTTCAGATAATGTATATATAATATATAAATATGCCTAGAGTGAATATATATATATATATTTAATATATACATATTAGTATAAAGTGTATATGAAATGTTGGAAAACCCCACAGGGCATGGGCTCCAGCAGAAAACCCCTGATGCCTGTTTTGGGCCGGGCAGCAGCTCAGACCCCCAGACGCAAACACGTTTCCTATTTCCTCGAGGGGTTCTGCAGAGGCCCGAGAGCCCCACGGGGAGGCTTCTGGGGTTCTGCAGAGGCAAATAGTGGTGGCACCAGAAATGAACGAGGGGTCGGGCAATGGGAAGGCTCTGCACGATGCCCTCTTGCTGGGTCCATGAGTTGTGGCAAACCCAGAGGCTGTGCACCTGCAGACTGGACCCTGCTGGACGCTGTGGGCTCGGGGTGTGGATGTGCTGATCCTGGTCCAGTACCGGGAAGGCATGTACCCAGGAGTGACAGGTATTTGTAGGAGGGGAAACGGGGTGTAGGGCCAGGCGGACGTGGGACGCGTCGGCAGGTGGTGTCGTGTGCTTCTGTGAACCCGAAATGGCTCCAGGCAATGGCGTCCATTAAGTCGACAAAATAAACAGTAAACTGGGGCATGCCCTTCCAAGAGACTATATCATCGCCCTAAAAGAATGATAAAGGAAGGGGATCTGTGCACGTGTATTTGTGGGAAAGATCTCAGAGTAATGTGGATAAGGAGCACCTTACTTTGTAGGATGTAGTCATGTGACGGGAAACCAGATGCCATTCTGGGGGCTTGGGAGCCCTCTCCGCAGACCATCCGGAAGGGAGCCCAGAGACACATGGCTTTGCAACGAGGAGGGTGAATCGATTCACGGTGATGGGAAGGATGACATTACGTGGCTTGTGTTCGGTTTGACTTCCTGGACAGGAGATGTTCCTTGATATCAGGGGTTAAATTATGTTAATAGAAAAAATACAATAGGATGCAATAAAATAAAACTAAACTAAAACAGAACTAAATAAAACAAACCAAAGGTAAGTAAAACAAGACAAAATAAAGCTAAATGAAATGAAATATTACAAAATAGAGCAAAACAAAACAAAATTAAAAAAAGTAAAATAAAGCAAAGAAAACAAAATAAAATAAAAACAAAAAAGCAAAAAGTAAGATAAAGCGAAGAAAATAAAGCAAAAGAAAACAATAAAATAAAAACAAAAAAAATAAAATAAGGAAAGGAAACAAAAGAAAACAAAATACATCAGTAAAATAAAATAAAACAAAACAAAACAGAATAAAATAAAATAAAGTAGAATATGTTAATTATGTTGGCTGCCAGGACTATGAAGGTCATGTGTTGGCCCCTCTGTGGCCATCACCAAGACATGCTAAAGGTCATATGGTCAATGGGGACTCAGGCAGGTGATGTAGGAACACAGAATCTTCGGTGGAAAAGCAGCTCAGAGGGCCTCCCACCCTGGTAACTGGGACAGACACCTGGTTAGCTGTGAGCTGGGCAGTTAGAGAGACGGGACCAGGGTCCCCAACAAGGAAATATGGAGTCAGGACAGTTGAGGTCAAACAGTGCTGACCTTCTGCTTGGCAACCTCTGCAGAAGTGACTTCTGCAAAGTGTCCTAAAATAAGACAATGAACCATAAGAGCATGGGTCAGTGTCATGGGCATGGGACAGTTAAGACCTAAGCCCCCAGATATGAGCCAAAAAAAAAAAAAAAAAAAAAAAAAGACCATCAGCATGTGGACATGAACCTCACAGGTAGACAGATTCATAATGCAAGCCCTGATTGGCATGACTCAGCACACCATGATTGTTTAAGAAAGTTCTGCACAAGAGCTCATAAAAACCCCCTAAACTTGGAAACTTCAAGGTCAACCAACCAGCGTCCACCTTCGTCTCTGGGAGCTTTGCACCTTTGCTCAATAAACGTTGCTTGGTGGCCCACCACTCTCCGTTTGGTCTACCTCTTTCCACTTCAAAGTGTCGTGAGCAAGAACCCGGGCGCTCGGGGGACACAAATCCTGAAACAACCTGTTTCCCCAGAGAGATGGTCTCTGGGTCATGGTGCCCAACAGAGCCAACAGCACATCCCGGCAAGAATTTCTCCTACAGTTCAGTCCATATTTACAGAGTTGATGGAGGCCAAACATGAAGGGAAAACGAAATCCAGAAACAAAGTCTCTGAGAAAACTGTGTATCCCTACGTTGGATGGAGGGAAAGATCTCCCCACTCCAATTGATTGTGGCTTCATGGGTATAATTAGAGCAACCCACGTGGGGCTAAAAATGATGGGCTATGAATCTCTCATGCCACTAATTACTGTTTATTTATTTTTGAATTTGTAAGAACAGTTCTCACCGTCCGATGCCTTGAGATACGTAAGGGAGAGCAAAAAGAAGCCGTGCCGGTGATGTATGCCTAAAGAACGTTCTTGGCTGGTTTTAGAGTTCGTACCCAGCTTTGCTCTTGGGCAAGAGTGCAAAGGAGGAAACACTGGGTTTCTGCTAGATGGGATCTGGGGCTGAGTGATCTAGGGACACAGAGGTCTCCTGGCATCCTCTGATGTGTGGACGTTTGTTGCTTCATGCTGGAGTTGCGATGACTCGGTTGAAGCGGGCCAGTCAGAGCTTCTTCAGGACTGCAGAAATGTAACTCTTGAGATGCCCATTGGGGGCCGAATTCCCCCAGACATTGGTCTGAGAAGAGAGAATGGAACATGCATGATTTTGTTTTGAGAGCCTGCAGGAAGAGTTCAGTTGTCCCAGATGAAGGAGGTGGTCCAATAGCCCAATGACCCCCAAAGTAGGGCAATCTCCATGCCCAGCAAGGACACCCTTCCAACAGCATGCACGTGGTTGCATGAGGTAACTTGTGTATGTCACCATTCCTACAAGGGTCCAGACTAAGCTCTCCATGGGAGGCTGAGACCCTGAGCACATCTTGGAAGATGCCCCCGTGTCTGAAATATTGTTCTACTCTGAAGGCTACAGAGAGAAGGTCCTTGGGAAGAAGATACAGAAGTGGTTTGCTTTGTTTTCTGTTGAGGTGTAGTTGTGCCCCATAGTGAGGCCAGCAGTATGACACCCAAGAAGTCCCGTTCAGAACAGCTTTAGGTGATATGGTCATAGTTCTGGGTAGAGGCAGACATGACTGAAGAACAGAGAAAGCCCACACAGCTTGAGGAAAAAGACCATCTGTAGCTCAAACCTGGAATCAGACTCAGATATGGAACCCAAAGGGTGCTTCCTGCACCCGTTGGCTGGGTTTACTCGAGGCCACCAGCACTCCCAACAAGATGCTGCATGAACAGAATAAACAGCAGCTCTTGGTAAAAGATGAGTGTCGGGTATCATTTGTTTGGCATTCTGCTGAGTGTGTTGGAAGAAAGATGATGTAAGCGTTGCAGATAAGCTTGGGTAAATACAAAGATAAAAGACCTTCATGGGTTAGGGACATGCTGTGGTGTGAAATCCATCCTTGAAGAATACAGACCTCAAAACACTTTTAGGAATGAATTTAGGGTGCTGTGCAGAGATATGTGGAACCAAAATTCAGTATACACTGTGTGGTAGGGCTTTAGCTGTTAAAAGTGCGGGTCTCTGTGGATTGGTCCAGAAGAAGTGAAAAGACACTCAGATTTCCCAAAGATGGACAAGAATATTTGGTGCAGTGAGCTGCAGAGTTTCGGGGAAACTCACCTGTCAATGGATCCACCCTTCCATGGGGGGACAGGAGACCTTTTTCATGCAGAGCACGCAGCCATCTCAACAGGGGAGGAGTAGCTCTAAGAAGCAGGATTGGAAAATGCATCTGGAAGGTCTACAGTTCCAAAGATGTCACCATGAGGGAATCTGAAGGTATCTGGACAAATCTGAATTCCCGGGACAGGGATTCACCAATCCTTGGCCAAAGTGTTGAGATTCCGCTATATTTTGCTGCAAGGCCATTGGACATAAGTAAGGTCTGGGTCTCGTGTCTCATGGACCATGTACTTGGTTGAAGGGTGACACACCCCTAGCCTACTCCCAGTGCCCCAAAAGATGTGCCCACCTGGGAAGTGGTCATAGGACCTTACTTGGAAAAGAGGGTCTTTGTAGATGTTGGAATGAGATCATGGTGGATTAACCAGGTGGGGCCTAAAGGCAGTGATGCATGTCCTTATAGGGGGGAAAATGGGAGATGCACACAGAGGAAGAGACTGTGGAGGAGAAGACAGAAGGAACCTGTCCACACCTTGACTTTGGACTTCTGGCCTCCAGAACTAGGAGAGAGAATGAATTCCCTGTGTTTAAGCCCCTGGCTCGTGGTGTTCTGTTTCAGCAGCCCTAGCAAACAAAAACATGGGGTCAGGGTACGTCCATCTGAACTTCCAGGGGAAGGCATGTAGACCCCTTCTTAATGAGGAGCAGCAGGATAAGTGTGTGTCCTGGGACATGACAGGTCCTCTCTAAGAAATAGGGCCAGCTGTTCTGTCTTTCACATTCCCTTTTCCAGGGGACAGTGGAGAGACGGGTCTGGGTTCCTTTGCAGTACTCTGACTCTGCCCCAAACTGTGTTCAGTCAGTGAATCCATGTAAAGTTTGCACAAGGGAAGCAAGAAGAACTTTCGCTTCACCCACTTTCCCGAACGTCACCTCCCAGACTTCTGAAAGCCACCGACGCCCGGACTTCTGCCAACCAGTAGCCAACCCCACCCCTAACACTTCCTGCTTAGGACTGCAGACAAAGCCAGATGCATGTTCGGCCCGACCTTGATGTGTAAACAAGGCGTGGTTTGAGGTTTCGGGGTTGGGGAGGGGATTCATTGTGTGTAGGCTTTACAAACACAGTTTTAAAGAAAATGCATTCGCTTATTGAAAATGTCATTAAAAGTTGTCTAGGGACTTCCCATGTTGTTTCTCACGTTGGGTCGGTAGTAGATTAGCTTATTATCAATGCATGTTTACTGCATCTTGCTGAATAGTTCCTCCCTAATCTTTGCCCCAGGGTCCCTCATCCTTGACATTAGTGACATTTGCTGTAGGGGCTGACCTGCACGTTGTAGGGTTTGAGCATCATCTTCCATGTCCGCTCAGCAGATACCAATACCATCTCCCTACCCAGCCCATTGTAACAACCAAAAAATGTCTCCACCTTACCCAGTGGGCTCTGGATGGAAAGGATATTATTTCTGGTTGAGGACCCATCTTAGCACCATTTGTAAATTCAACACAGATCATACTCGTAATTTATATGGGTGGGTGAGTATATATGTGTTTGGATAGATAGATAGGTGATAGATAGATATAGATAGATGATAGGTAGATGAGAGAGAGAGAGAGATGGTAGACAGATATGATAGAAATAGATACCTAGACAGGGAGATACAGATAAATGTATGGAGGGAGGGATGGATGGATGAATGGATGGATAGATGATACATGATTGATAGGTAGATGACAAGTAAATAGATAAGATAGATAATGGGTCGATGGAAAATTCTAATCTAATTATATAGTAGGCATAACCTCATAGATAGTCTCAAATTTATTATTATTATTTTTTTAATTTGGCCACCATTTCCATTGAAAGAAAACACCCCTCGGGTTGATTGCCCTCCATTTAATCTTAAAAGAAATAATAATCTTAGGACGTTAGCAAGTAGCCAGTTATCCGTCCTATGGCAGAATTCCCAATCAAGCAATTTACAGTTCAAGTGTGTAGTTGGTAACTCAGACCAGCTCCATGAAGAAAACCCCATTCTGGGAAGGTGAGATTACATTTGCATAGAAAATAGGATAGCGAGAAGTCCAATGCAGACATCACAGTGATGAGAAGAAAAAAAAAATCATGTCACATTTGCAACATGCTCTTAAGCATAAGGAGCTCTTTTTTGAAATTTTCAGGTATTTTTGTTTACCTATCCATGCACATAGCATGATTACAACATTGCATCTATGTGAATTTCTTGCATTTGTGTGATGTTTTTAGAGAAGTTGCAGAAACTTTGGGGGCTGATTCTTTTATAATCTGTGTATGATCTATTCCTCTATGATCTCAAGCTCATATCAATAATTCCTTAAAATGTCCCTAGAGTCATGCAGAAACTAAAAACACATCTTTAAAAGGAATCCCCAAATGCGGCTTTTCTCCAGGAAAAGCAGGTAGAAAACCTCAAACGTCCTCTTTCCAACCTAAGCATTTGCTGCAAATATATGTTGCCTCCATGGTGAAACTAGTTTGTGTAAATGAACACCTTAACATTAAGTGGAAGCAAGATAATAATAGGCTTTAGACTGTTTCGATGTTGAGGCTGAGATTGTGTGCTTAGCATTTAGAAACATGTGACCTGATCACCCTGTTGCACCCATGGACACATCCATGTTCTTCAGTGTGTGTGTGTGTGTGTGTGTGTGTGTGTGTGTTTATAAACTGAGGACCACTGTCTTAGCACAATGTATTATTTATATTCAACGCATCATAGGTACAATTTACATGTGTGGGTATGTGTATATATGTTTGCATAGATGATAGGTAGATAAATAGATGTAGGGGTGGATGGATGATGGATCAATAGATAGGTATGTAGATGATAGGTAGATATGATGGACAGATAGCCATGATGGATGGATGGATGGATGGATGGATGGATGGAGAGGCTACTGGATGGATGGATGGATGGATGGATGGATGGATGGATGGATAGTTTAGTGAATGGATGGGTTAGTGGACAGATAGGTTAGTGGATGGATGGATGGATGGATGG
>NC_081575.1:122226607-122246312 GCF_022355385.1 Mustela nigripes | reverse complement strand
GATGGATGGATAATTTAGTGGATGGATGGGTTAGTGGATAGATAGGTTAGTGGATGGATGGATCAATAGATAGGTAGGTAGATAATAGATATGATGGATGAATAGATAGACATGATGGATAGATGGATGGATGGTTGAATGGGTATGAGTGGAGGGACTTCACTGAGAGGGAAAGTCAAATTTATCCCATGGAATTCTGGGCTTGTCTGTAGACACAGACTCCAACTGGATCATTCATACAGGGCCCATGTCCTGGGTGTTCATATAGTTTGTGTCTGCAGCCTTGACCACTACTCACAGGATTACTTATCTCAACGTGACACAGGTGGAAATATTTACTCATTCTCATTGGTCTGCCTTTTATTGACCGTGGAGGTCCTTCCAACACACGGACATGAAACAGATTGAAAAAGCAGCCCCAAATGCTCTAGCCAAAGCGACATTGCTGCCTACATTCGTTTAATATTTTGCTTAGACATATTTTTTTTTAAAGGAAGAAGCCCAAACGTTCCAAGTTCGGCACTGAATAGTGGTTATTATGTTGACCCTTGTAATAAAGCACTTTTCGATTGTGAAACAGTGTGTGACTGAAGTCGGTGCTATTTCAGTGGACTTTTATTAAGACGTGGGTAAGTGAGGTGCATGGTGTGGTCATTGTGGTATTGACCTCTAAATAATTAACACTCCTTCCTTGATTCAAGATTAAATGGAGACATGCTGTGATTTTAACCCCAAGTGGAGGCTTTATCCTCTCCATTTTAATGAAATTATTGGAACTTTGGTATTCATTCTATCATTTCTTCAATATTCTTAAGACATTGTCTCTCTATCTCTCTCTCTTTTTGTTTATTTATTTATTTTTTGGTTAACTTGAAGAAACGTTGGTAGCCCCAAGGAGACTGTGTTCTAGGTAATGTGTGCAGGTGACACAGAGATGGGGTCTCAGCCCAGCCCTCCGGTTCAGTATCGTTAAACAGAATCAGCATTAATGACCCTCCCATCAAGGAAAATAATTGCATCTTTAAACACTAGATTACCAGCCACAAAAATAATTTTAAAAAACTGGATCACCAGACCAAGAGTGCCCTTCCCACTCTGAGCTTGCTAAGAATGATATCCATAAAGTAATTTTGACTTTGATGAAAATATTCTCCACATATTGAAACGATATCTTTTTTTCTTGAAAGTGTATTTGCTCTACTGTCTGGAACTAATATTTTATTTCTGGGAATTTTCAAAACGCATTTAAATTATTTAATAGGCGGAAGACTATTTAGGGAAAAATTCTGTGATTTCGCCAAGCGGCATGACTATCTATTTTTACACTGAGAAATGCCCAGAGTTCTGTGAGTTCTGCCCAGACGCACTTACCCCATATTACAGAAACATATTTGCAAACCCAAATGCATTTCCTAAAATACAGTTTGGATGTTTGAGTGGAATCAAATGTTTCCAACAAATCAAGTGACGGGGAAGAAAAAAGGTCTAAATTGTGCATGCTTAAGCATTAAGCGTTTTAAGTGTTTTTGTACGCTCCGTTTGGAAGGCATCTTATGAGTGCCGTGTGGTCTTTTGTTCTCCGGGAAGGGGTAGAGAAAATTGCACGAACGTTTTATCTCTGGATGAGAAGGTCTAAGGCACAGCACTTAGCCAGAAGTGAGCTCAAGTAAATTGCAGATGGCTCATTTCCCCAGAAATGACGCCAATTTTACTGCATGTAAAATGACTGCTAGCCTCAGCTCTAGGAACAGCGGAAGCTAGAAGACTGTGATATGCAGCATCCTGTGTACGGTACAGGGCTGAGAAGCATCTCTGGTCTCCACCGCCTGGGTTCCAGAAACACTCCCTCCCCCATAACTCTGACCACCCAAGTATCTCCAGACCTGGCCGCTGTCCCTGGGAACAACATGGCCCCGGGTTCCTCTGGAGACACGAACACTGGAAACCAAGTGTCTGGAAATACCGCTCTGATGTTTGCTGGGTTACAGGTGGTGGGGTTCTAAGTTTCTAGGTGGGCTTATGTCTCCTGCATGTGTCTACCAAGTGGGGGAAAGGGGTAGTGGATATTGGGGTCATGCAAAGAAAACCACAGGCTCCAAATGGCGATGCTTAGGTCAAGTCACCAAAGCAAATGGAGCTTAATACCTAAGTCAAATGCAGTTTCAACTTGTCCTAGAGATTCAGTGTGGGGGACCCCGTGGTGGCTCAGTCAGCGATTGTGCCTTTGGCTCAGGTCCTGATCCCACAGTGGTGGGATCGTGCCTCACAATGGGCTCCCTGCTCAGCGAGGAGTTTGCTTCTCCTTCTCCCTCTGCTTCTCCTCCACTTGTGTTCTTTCTCAAATAAATAAAAAGCCTTAAAAAAAAAAAAAAAGGAAGGAAGGAAGGAAAAGAGATAAATTAAATCTGAACTGGTCAGTCAGGTATGAATTTTGTGATACACAGCAATATGGGTATCTGTCCTGGAGATGGTCTACATTCCCTCACCAAAGCAAGATGACTTTATGCACCTGCTAATGCCTCCTGCCCTTCCCCACACAAGGGAAGGTGACCTTGCCAGGACAATACCTTTCCTTTATTTTGGTAATACTGTTCATATTTCACCTCCTCCCTACAAAAACCTTCTATCTTGGGCCTCGCTATACCTGCTGGATGGGACGCTACACCGTCGGTGAATAGCTTCCTGACGCCAATGTTTGCTTCATTGAATTTGTGTTCTGCAACACCTCGCTTGGGGCCATGAGTGGAGGCAAAGGAAACAAGCCAACCCGACGGCCACACGGATAGCCTGTGCTGTATCACCTGTTTGTGTTTCTTTGGCCGTGACCAGGGACGTGTTCGAACCCCGTATCATAGCACAAGAGTGTGGTCTGCACCTGCTCAAATAATTCTGGTGCCATTTCCCAAGTGTGTGGGGTGGGGGTTTCCGCAGATAAGCAGCTGGCTGTCTACAAGGCACCTTGTTTCCAGCAGTGTCTGCCTGGAGATGGAATCAGGTCCCGCACGGTTAGGGCTCAGTCCTGCAAGGCCGCTCCTCCACCTCCGAGGCCAAGCTCCAGTCTGTGTCAGCCCCTGAACCAGCTCTAGACTAGAGGTTTCCCTGACCCCTTCCTTGGGTTCCATTAATTTTCAGAGTCACACAGGAAACCTCGTTGACTCAGGAGATTACCCATCAGTTTATTGCAAAGGAACAAACATTATTAGGATAAAGAATCAATTGGGGGAAGGGACTCATATTGAGTGAGATCTGGCACAAAGGAGTGTGTGTCCTCTGGGAGCTTGGGGTCGGGCACAGAGGAAGGTGGAAGTGTCCCGTTTCACCAGCCTGGAAGCTCTCCAAACCCCATCCTTTTGGGATTTTATGGAGGTTTCATTTTGTAGTTAGAATTGATTAAATCGTTGGCCACTGGTAGTTTATTCACCCTCCTGCCCCTTTGCTCTCCGCGGGACATAAATTTCTGTCCCTTTAATCCTACCATTGGTTATGATGGCAACCAGCCCCCACCCTTCTGGGCATTCCAAAAGTCACATTATTCACGTAACAAAAGACACATTCCTATCTTATCGCTTAGTGATTCCAAGGATTTTAGCAACTCTTTGCCAGAAAGGAGCAGAAGTGGGGAAGGAAATCCCAAATATATATATATATATATATATATATATATACATATATATATATATATATTCCTCACAAATCACAATAGTACACCTGCTTTTACGGGAGCTCCAGCAAGATCCCACCATGGTGGCCGTTACACTCCTGTGATTCTATAAAATGAAAGGAGCCAAGAATTGGGAGCCATAATCAAGCCTCAGCTTGTCACCTGGTAGCACCCAGTAGCAAGTGATCGGACACAAATAAAAATCGATGAAGACCAAAATTCAGGAGTGAGTGGAGGAGGTATGAACTCTGGGGGAAACAGTTATGTTATATCACAAAAGGCACCTTTCTGCCCCATGCTGGTTGGTCCTGTGTTATCTTTTAGCCCTCTTAAAGCTTTCTTTAAAAAGAAAAAAAACAGCTTTATCAAGATAGAGATGACATAGCATTTGATGCACCTGTTCCAAGGGAACCAGGGAACAGTTTTTTAGTCCTTGCACAGAGGTGAGCAGCCATGACCACAGCCTGATCCAGAATCCCTCAAAAAGAAGCCCTACGCCCTAGAACTCCAAGTCCCACAAACCCTATGAAACTGTTAGTCTGCATTCTACTTGAATAGATTTTCCTATCCCAAGCTTTCTAACGAATACACACCTATCAGGTGTGGTATCTTGTGATTTGCTGTTTTTTGCTGGGCATCGTGGGTTCAGGGTTGATCCACATTTGTAGCAGGTGTCAGAACTTTATTCCTTCTTACGGCTGAGTCACATTCCCCTGTGTGCATGGACCACAGGTTGCTTATCTATCCATCTGTTGACAAACGCTTGGGTGGTTCCCTCCCTTTGGCTCTTGTGAATCACGCTGCTGTGAACATGTGTGGACGAGTTTCTGCATGAACCTGTATTTCCATTTCTGTTGGGTTTCTTTCTACCTGGGAGTAGAATTGTTGGGACACGTGGGTAGATTGGATAGACTGATAGATTAGGAATCTTTTCCATGACGTTCTGGGAGGGTTTCTATGACCTTTTGTCCCTTGCAGAACTGGAAGAGGAAGATGTCAAGAAGGGATGTGGATAAAATATATCTCGGTGGCAACTGGGGGTTGCCGGGTTCCAGCCCAGGTTGTCTTCTGCAAAGGACTGATTCTCTTGTCTGGAAGAGATGGTGTTCTTGGAGGAGCATTTAATGAAATGTCTGGTTCCTTTCATTTTGTGCCAGGCAGTGTGTCAAGGGAGGAAGAAGAAAAAAGCAGGTGTCGAGTTTGTGGAGAATGAGAAGGGGAAAGTCAGGGAGGCATGGGGCAGGCCATCCAGGAAGGGAAGTAGGGGGTATGGAAGAAAAGCCCACCCAGTGCCAGGGGCTAGCCTGCACCAGTCATGAGGAAAAAGTAGAACAATCCAAGTGAAGTGAAAAAGGCCAGGGTACTAGCATCCAGAAGAGAGCTTGGCTGTAAGTCAGGTAGGAGTGTGTTTTTACCTGCTGTCTGGTGGCTGTTGGCATGACCCTTTTAAGGAGAAGACATCAAGACAAATTCTGGTTCCAGGTGCAGGTTCTAGATGTGGTTCCAGGTGCAGGTTCTAGATGTGGTTCCAGGTGTGGGTTCTAGATGTAATTCCAGGTGGGGGGATTCTAGGTGTAATTCCAGGTGCCAGTAATTGTTGTAGGTTGCAGGTGTGGGCCACAGGTGTGAGTTAAATGTGTGATTCCAGGTGTGGGTTCCAGGTGTGGGTTCCAGGTGTGGGTTCCAGGTGTGGGTTGTAGGCATGGTTCCAGGTGTAGGTGCCGTGCCATTACGCAAAGGGATTTGCCAACAGTTCACCAAAAGGCAACTCAGAAATCAAGAAGCTGTCCATTTGGGCAAACTTTCAATATGCCTGCGTTTCCATTTCTGCCTCTGTATATACATCATAGCAATTCTGCCTTTCTTCATGATTATGGTCCAGAACAGATGTGTCTGAATAAAAAAGGCTGCTCTTCAGGACTGACAGGAGCTGACATGGGCTTCATCCTTCTCCTCCCGCTTTCCATCAAATTCAAAAAGAGTCCCACTCTCGGAATGCATGGCCTCAGGGATTCTCATAGACAGAGAAGGGATGCAGGGTCTATTGTGGTAAAGCTAACAATTGAGGAACAAACCCTTGTCGATCAGGCCCTGAGTGCTTTGAAGGAATTCTGGGCTTTGTGGGGTCCACAGGCCTGGAGGAGACTGTGATTCATTCTCACGTTCCTGTCGATGAGCGGGGAGTGGGTGCTTACATGCACAGTCAACAGCAGAGCCGTGAAAGCTCCTGGTCCTGTCTTTCCAACTTCAAAACAGCATTCAGTGAACAGAAACAGGTTATAACGTCACATCCCACCTAGGAGGAATTCCTAAGCCCGTGCAGTCTTTAATCCATGAGGTTTTATTGGATTTATCTGGAAACAATTTTGTTTCTTGTCTTGTCTACAAAGGAGTCACTAATTAAACCCATTGGCCGAAGCAAGGCACATTTGTGACCACACCTCCACGCAATGACCCCGGGTGTCTCCAGTTCTGGGTCATGCACCCAATTAATGGGGCTCCTGCTTGAAGTCGGGGCCACCTGGGTGGGGCACACAGGGCCGTGAGTATCTTGGGACTTGCCAGTGTTCCTGCTGCAGGCAAACACCTGGCAGACTCTTAAAGATAACCACACCCCAGGCGAGTCAAATTCCAAAGAATTGGGGTGAGCTCCAGGCTGCTGTGTTTAACAAGCTCCCTGGACGACTCTTACACACACACACACACACACACACACACACACACACACACACACAGAAGGATTAGAAACCCGCCAAATGAGGCCATCTGCTGTGCTGCTTTGGGTTTCCGTTTTGGGATCCTTCACCATGGAAAGAGCTCTTGGAATAGGGTTTGTCCATGGGTCCCTGACATCCTGTTTACTTGAATGTTGAGGGTTTCTTTATCAAGGGTATGTTATAGGCTGAATTGCATCCCTCCTGCCCCCAAATTCTGTATGTTGAAGTCCCAGCCTGCAATAACTCAGAGGATGACCTTATTTGGAAAGAGGGTGGTGACAGATGGAGTAAATTAAGATGAAGTAATTGGGGGCACCCTCTGATGCCATGGGACTGGTGTCCTTAACAAAAGGGGGGCAGTGCATAAAGGGACAGACACAGGAAGAAGCCCATGTGGAGATGGAGGACGTTGGTGGGGGGAATGCACCTGCAAAAGATTGTTGGTGAACCCAAAGAAGCTGGGGAAAGCCTTGGAACAGGGTCTGTCCTAAAGCCTCCACAAAGAACCAACCCTACTCACATCTTGACTTTGGACTTGTACCAGGAAGCAGGGAATTTCTGGGTTTAACCCACCCAGTGTGTGGGATTGTATCATGGCAGCCCAACAGATGAATACGGCTTATTTGTGCAGAAGCAGGTGCTTTGATTGGTTTTTAGAACTGGGGGTAGGGGCTTCTCCATGTGAAGATGACTAGAAGGAAGATGGTCAGTTGGACATAGACCCTGTGTCAGGTGTGGAGACCAGAAGTCTGAGATCCAGGTGGGGCAGGGTCCCTGAGATCCAGGCAGGGAGGTCCATGGTCTCTCCTGAGGCTCTGGGGATGGGGGTTCCTTCCTGGTTCTTCTAGCTTATGGGGCTCCAGGCTTCCTTGGGCTTGTGACCACATCCCTCCCATCTCTGTCTTCTGATGGCTTCTCCTCTGCATCTGTGTCCTCTCTCCTATCTCTTAGAAGGACTCCTGTCATTGAATTTAGGGACATCCTGATCCAGGATGGGCTCATCCCAGATCCTTCCGTTATTCACATCTGCAATGATGCTGTTTCCAAATAAGGTGGATTTAGGGCCACCTTGATTTAGGATGGTCTCATCTCAGCTCCTTCTCTAGTCACATCTACCAACGATCCTCCTTCCAAATAAGGTTCTACTCCTGAGTTCCAGGTGGACACACATTTTGGGGGCCACCCATTCAACCTGCCCCATGGCACCATCCCAGAACTCTGCAGAGCACATGGACTCTCCCCGATGTTTCTGCTGACAAGGACGCACAGACGTTTTCTGACAACGTGCATTTCTATTAAAGAGGAAACTCCAAGAATACTTTCTTCAGACAGACCCAGATCAAATTGTCCTTCTTGACAATTTGTCTATTTGCAACCAACCAAACATCCCAGATGCTCATACAGAAGTCTCCCCTCTGCCGATTTTTTTTTTTTTTTCCTGCTCCACATTTTTATTGGGATACGCTTTTCGGAGTAGCATGTCACTGCTGGGGAACTTCCTTTATTTTGAAAGGACCGTGTTTGGGGTGAGCGAATACAGATCAGGGGGGTGGGTTTATTTAGTCTCTACGTTCTTCCAGAGAATGGGCTGTGTTCTGTGTCACCCTGCCAAGCAATTACACGGTTTTAATACAGATTTCCGCGGTTGCTATAATTATGCTAACTGTGTAATCCAGCGCATAATAAAAGTGCCATTACTCGTCTGATGAGTATATAATCAGAATTTTTTTTCCAGATAAAGGGAGCACATTCTTTGCAAGGAAAGGAATGGGTGGTGTTTCTCTGCACTAACAAAGGAATTACAGTGTTGTTAGGACGGTTTGTGTGTTGGGGGGGGGGGGTGAGGAGAGGCTTTTGTGTGGTTTGGGTTTTGTGTTTTGGCTTGGGTGTCCTGTGTTCACGGAGGGCCAATGGTGGACGGGAAGCTGGGCTCGAGGGGCGGGAACGTAGCAGGTGCGGTGCTACTTCTCAGCTAAAATAAACCTGACTGCTGGCTTGGGGCTGTATGGGATCCAACGGGACTCCTGTTTGGTCTTTATTTATTTCTATGAGGGGGTGCGGCAGAGGGAGAAGCAGATGCATGATAACAAAAAGTCCACGCTTCCGAGAGAGAGACACAGGGTCAGAGAAGCTCTCCCTTCCTCCTGCTGTGTCAGCCCAGGAACGTCCCAGGGACACTGAGTCCCGCTTCCCTTCCAAAATCTCTGCTGAGTTCCCTTCCCGCTGCCCCCTGCCCTCTGCCCCCGGGGTCTCCCTTTCAAGCCAGCACGGAGCCCGCATCCTGTCCTCCACCCAGAGGAAGCGGACAGTCATGGAGCCTCTCCCAGGAGCCCAGTAAGCCACGTTCCAAAGGACAGAAAAGGGCTAATTCCCTTCTGTGGTGTTTTCCCACTTGGGTCCTGCCGGTGTTATTTTGGGTCACTTAGCCCTGGGGTGACAGATCTTTGGAGCGCTGATTTCCATCTGCTTGCTTCTCTGTCCCGGAACGACAGACACTCCGCATGAAGGGACATGGGACATCTTGTTCCTGCTTCCGGAGCCCACGCCTGGATCTTTTCCTGGAAGCATAACAAAGTGCCCCTTCTCCCCAAATGCACCGCGGAGAAGGTAGAACATAGTGGCCTTCACATGGGGCAAATGTTTTACCTTTTATGCCCCACGTGCCCTTGTGTTGGCAGAGATCATCACAGTCCCTCAAGAAAACATTTTCAAGTTCCACTTTTGGCTACTTGGTACACACATCAGAGGCCCGGGACCTGTGTGTGTGCACCTGGGGTCCCATGACAGATTCCTCTGCAAAGCCGCCCAATGTTTATGGCAGAGAAGGGAAAACGGCACAGAGAAATGAGCTCAGCCCCTGACTTAAGAGGACAAAAGAAGACCAACAGAACACACACACAGCAATGGGAAGCCACAGAGATTATTGATGTGGGACACGAAGGCAGAAGAAACATTACTACATTTCCTACCGCCCACTGACAAGTCCTTGAAACCAGCCCAGTGACCTCCCTCTAGGGACTCAGCTGTCTTGATGTTAATGGTTTCCTAAGGGCAAAAGGCAATCTTAGCCCAACCCCCAGGACCTTGTAAGTCTACTTTAGGATACAAAAAATTCCTTTGGAAACTCCCTTTATCTCTAAACCCTCCAAGATAGATATGGACAGTCATCCCAAGCATAGGGCCCACCGATAGACATTGAAGGGTCTCATGATTAGGGTTTTATTAGACAGTAATAAATGACCTTTTCCCAACAACAGCCAGCTCCTCAAGGTCCTGGAAAACTTGCCTCCAAAATTCCTAAGACACTCCCAACTTGGAAGTATGTAATGGGCCCCTCATGACCCGGCGCGGCTCTTTCCAACCATGGGTCCTGTCCCCGTGCTTTAATAAAACCACCTTTTTGCACCAAAGACGTCTCAATAATTCTTTCTTGGCCCTCGGCTTTGAACCTTAACATTATTTCCTACGTGAGTTGTTACCTTAAGAAGCAAAATGAAACACAAAGAGTCAATGTGGCCCAAATTAACATCACTTAAAAAAATTTTAGTGACGTTAATTTTACTTTCAATTAAGATTTAGTTTTAGAAAATTGGCTTTCTTTTACATTATACTTTTAACCAATCAGGGTTTTTTTTTTCTTTTTTTACAGAAAAATTTAATTTGTAGTAAAACTTAAAATATATTGAATAACATAGAAAGAGTGGAATCAACAAAATTTTGGTGATATTTGGAAAAAAAAAAGGGGGGAGGGACGCCTTGGAGGCTTTGTTGGTTAAGTGTCGTCTTCACCGTGGGTCATGATCCCAGGGTCCTGGGATGGAGCCCTACTTTGGTCCCCTTTTCTAAGGGGAGTCTACTTATCTCTCTGCCTCTGCCCCTCCCCATGCTTATGCTCTCATTCTCTCTCTTTCTTCCTCACTCTCGAATGACTAAATAAAATCTTACCAAAAAACACACACAAAAAAAGAATATAGAATGTGTCCATGGATCATACCAAGAATAGGACACATAGCTTCAGGTATAGGCTTGTTTACAAGGAAAATGCGGGTATACTATGGATAACTGTCCCAATTCAGGGCCGTGAGTTCGAGCTCCACATTGGGTACAGACATTACTTAAAAAATTAAAAAAAAATTAAAAATAAAATAAATTTGTATGAAAATAGGGGAATGGTGATGAAATAAGTTTGAGGAAGAAAAATCAGGTGGAGCCTATCTCTGCCAATATTGAGTTTCCTTCCAAGAAGCCCTAGTCTGGTAGCATGGACACTGGGATTGAAGACCATTGAAGGGAGGCATTTCGTCTGTGACCGTCCGTCGGAAAGTAATGTTTAATATGGTGGTCAGAAAATGGGTTGTCCAGAGGGAGTAAACCCCAGCTTTAATACTCAACACTATCCAAGTTAAGCAGTTACATATGAAAGGGTAAACTTGAACCCTTTTAAAGATGTTATTTATTTATTTGTCAGAGAGAGCACAAGCAGGGGGAGCAGCAGGCAAAGAGGCAGAGGGAGAAGAAGGCTTCCCCCTGAGCATGGAGCTCAAAGTAGGACTCGATTCTAGGACCCTGGGATCATGATCTGAGCCGAAGGCAGCCATTTAACCAACTGAGCCTCTCAGGCGTCCCAACTTAACCCCTTTTAGAAAAAAAAACATGAATGCATGCATTTATGACTTCGTGTGAAGGCAGGATTTCTTCACCCAAGACACAACCCAAGCAGAAACCATTGAGCAAAGACCAATGTGGTCGACTCCATGAAAACCAAGAAGTTCTTTGTGTCAAGACGCCAATAAAAGAGTGAGAACACATTGCAAAGAGTGGCAGAACGCATTTCCTATAAAAAATCAACAGAAGCTTAGTGTTCATTGTACGTAAACACCTCCTCCAGGTCAACTTGGAAAGACCACGTGGTTGTAGAAAAATGGGTAAGAGTCTCCAGTGGCATTTCAAAGAAGAGGAGATCTGAATCAGAATTAAACAGAGGGAAGTGGCTTGCTAAGCCCTAGTCAAGGGATACAAAATTAAAAGCACGTTTGCCATCAAAGAGTGAAAGCAGGGCATACATGTGGAGGCAGGGGGGTTCTCATACTCTGTCTGTAGATGTGGGCATTGGTACAACTACTTGGGGGAAACCATGTGGCATTACTTAGGAAACAGGAGCCATTCTGCTGAAGACTTCCCATAAAAAAGTCTTACAAAGGAACCCTATGCAAAAATGCTTATGGCGTTGATGTCTATAATAGCAAAAAATGGAAAACCATCCAAAGGGTCATGGAGAGGAAAAAGAATGCATAAGTAAATCACAGGATATCCAGACTTTGGAGTCATAGACTGTAAAGACAAGTCATGAAGTTAAGGACAATTTAAGACAAAAAATGAAATTAAAGGAATATGGCCAAGTCCTTCAACAATATAATGCTCACAGACAATATTATAGAGATAATCATGTTGCAAGAGAAAATGCAACATAATGATGTATATTTGAAGATAAAAAGCATATGCATAATATAATTTGAAGATCCAAGATGATGGCCCAGTGACAAAACTGTACATAAGACAAATTAATGATTAATGTGAATTTTAGGTCTATCATCCTTGAGGGATCGGAGGGACACAAGAAGCTTACAATGTATGTAGGATGTGTGTTTTCTTTCTGTGGTGTTGGATGTGTGCATTCCTTTTACAAATCTTGGACTCTCTGAAATACTGTCTACTCAGTGGTGCATGAAAAGAAAATAATTATATCAACTGATTCATTTCTATCACGTGGCCAAGCATTTGGCAGAGATTATGACATCATGGCCATGCAGCATGAGGTCAACCAGAACTCCAGAACTAGAGAGGACCCCAGGTGTGGAGAAAAATGCATGGAGAAAGACTCTTCATGACAGAAGAGGTTGAGAGGCAGCTTTTTTTTCTCTTTCTGTCATTGTCAAAGGAACATATCCCACATGGGACTGGACAAGTGTGTGGAGTTTGGTCTTTCTCTAGGCAAGATGTCAACTCGACTTCATGTCATGCAAAGCTCTTCTAAAAATATCTCAACTCTGTGACTGTGAAAAACAATTCATGGTTCGTTTGATAAGTGTGCATTTCCATTAGTTTCATGTGTTAATAAGGTAAACTAAAATTCAACTAATTCCCCAAACAGGGCATATTGGGTGGTCTTGGTGGAGCACAAGTCTTGGACATTAAAGCAAGTAGATGTGCTTCCAAGAGCATATGATTTTAAAAAGGTCATTGGAGGATTGCACTAATTCTTATTTCTTTATACATGTTTAGCACCTAAACTTGATTTTTATTCAGTAAAAATAATAAAAAAGAGATTTCATTTCTACTTCACTTCTCCTCCCCAATCTAATTCCCACTCTCAGTATCAAAAAAAAAAAAAAAAAAAAAAAAAAAGCACATTTCTGTTCAACCCTCTTGAGTCCTAACTCAGAAGTGATCACTACCTTACTTCCGTTTTTTTGGAAGACAGTTACTACCACATCCTGTTGACTTTGCCTTTATCAGATCTTTCTGATTTTTGAATTTTGAATTTGAATCTCTGCCTTCAATCTTCCAGGCGGGACAGCATCAGGTTCCCACCCCTGTGCTCACTCATCACCATGACGGTCCCCTGGGTTTCTCCTTGGACCTTAACATGCCCTGACCATAGCACGCACAATCTTTTTTCTTAGATATTGGGAATATGTTCATGCGACAAAAGAGTCTGTTTCCATCAGTGAAAACATACCTACAGGGCATCCTGTTCTGATCCTGTTCTGGACGCATATGCTCCCCTGTATTCACAATCTGCCCTTGACAACAAAAGTGTTGACCTGTGATGTAGACACACCTGGCTCTTGTGCTCATGGGGTTCACCACCTGCACTGAGGGTGGGGAAGGGGGGAGTAATACCATTCTATCCCTCTGTAGTGAGTACTACGGCCAGGACAGAACAGAGTAACAGTACTCCCTTCAGAGAGTACAGTGAGGGTTTCATCAGATGCAGAATGTGATGGATTGTACCTGTTTCCAGCCAACACCTGCCCTGTCTGTGTCCCCAGGAGGCATGATCACGGTGGCCATTTCAGACACTACCAGGAGCTCTAACAAAGATGGTTATCATTCACTTCCCTTGCAATACACCTGTTCTGGTTTTGTTTTGTTTTGTTTTCTCTTTCTGTATCTATCACTTTTTTTTCTCCCCAAATGGTTTGTGGGCACTTCAGAGAGGAGGTTAAACACACATACCCACCAATTTTTTTTATTATGTTATGTTGGTCACCATACAGTACATCATTAGTATTTGATGCAACGTTCCATGATACACTGTTTACGTATAACACCCAGTGTTCCATGAAATCCATGCCTTCCTTAATACCCAGCACTGGGCCAACCCATCCCCCCACCCCTCTCCCCTCCAAAACCCTCAGTTTGTTTGTCGGAGTCCACAGTCTCTCATGGTTCATCTCCCCTTCCAATTTCCCCCAATTCACTTTTCCTTTCCTTCTCCTAATGTCCTCCATGCTCTTCCTTATGCTCCGCAAATAAGTGAAACCATATGATAATTGACTCTCTCTGCTTGACTTATTTCACTCAGCATCATCTCTTCCAGTCCCGTCCATGTTGCTACAAAAGTTGGGTATTCATCCTTTCTGATGGAGGCATCATACTACATAGTGTATATGGACCACATCTTCCTTATCCATTTGTCCATTGAAGGACATCTTGGTTCTTTCCACAATTTGCTGTGGCCATTGCTGCTATAAACATTGGGGTACAGATGGCCCTTCTTTTCACTACGTCTGTATCTTTGGGGTAAACACCCAGTAGTACAATTGCAGGGTCATAGGGAAGTTCTATTTTTAATTTCTTGAGGAATCTCCACACTGTTTTCCAAAGTGGCTGCACCAACTTGCATTCCCACCAACAGTGTAAGAGGGTTCCCCTTTCTCCACATCCTCTCCAACACACGTTGTTCACTGTCTTATTAATTTTGGCCATTCTAACTGGTGTAAGGTGGTATCTCAATGTGGTTTTGATTTGAATCTCCCTGATGGCTAGTGATGATGAACACCTTTTCTTGTGTCTGTTAGTCATTTGTATGTCTTCTTTGGAGAAGTGTCTGCTCATGTTTTTTTTTTTTTTTTTTTTTCCCCTTTTTTTTTTTTTTTTTTTTTTTTTTTTTGGATGCTGAGTTTGAGAAGTTCTTTTTTTTAGATCTTGGATACCAGTCCTTTGTCTGTAGTGTCATTTGCAAATATATTCTCCCACCATGTCACAACACTATTTTTTTTTTTAAATAGACCCCCCATGCCCAGTGGGCTTATGGTGTGTAAGGGTCGGTGTTGGTCTTAAAGACAAAAACAGGTAGGGGCGCCTGGGTGGTTCAGTGGGTTAAAGCCTCTGCCTTCGACTCAGGTCATGGTCGCAGGGTCCTGGGATTGAGCCCTGCATCGGGCTCTCTGCTCAGTGGGGAGCCTGCTTCTTCCTCTCTCTCTGCCTGCCTCTCTACCTACTTGTGATCTCTCTCTGTCAAATAAATAAATAAAAATCTTTTTAAAAAAAGACACAAACAGTACCGCACATGGGGCAGCTTACACAACCCCTTGATTCTCTCACAGTTCTGGAGGCTGGGAGTGCGAGATCGAGGTGTGGCTGGCCTAGTTCCTGGGGAGGACTCTTTCCCTGGAGTGTAGGTACTGTCTTCTCCCTGTGTTCTTGTGTGGCCAATTCTCTGCACAGGCCAGAGGGGACAGGGAGAAAGTTGTGCCTTCTTCTTGTTATAAGGCTACAGTCCTATGGGATCAGGGTGCCTTCCTTATGTCCCCACTTAACCTTCCGTACTCCCTAAAGGCTTCATCTCCAAACAGAGACACACAGGGGGTTGAGGCTTCACCATATGTCTTTGGAGGGACACAGCTTAGTCCAGAGCGGCCTTACTTGGAATTCTGTGCTGGTTCTGTGAGATATGATGATTCTTAAAGAGTATCCTCATAAAAGATCAGAATGAGCACCATACACATGGCAGAAAGGACCACAGACCCAGAAGAAAGTGTCCATAAGGTGGCCCATGCTACCTCAGCCTCAGTCTATCACTGGGTGCATCTGGAATCCTCCGCGAATGGGCTCACCCTGTTTGTTTTGGCTCTGAGTCCAGTACTTTAAGTCACTACCACAAATCAGCTCAGCAGGTGAACCCCACTACTCTTACTGTCCTTGGAGGGGTGAGGTCCCGTTATTTTTATGGATTTGTATTACTGATATTAAGGATGGTGACTGTGTTTCTATTCTATGGCCATATATGAGGCAAAACCCTTTTGAGGACCAAAGGACAAGTTCCTGCCCACATCTTAAGATCCACATGGGTTTTAGACCCAAACACTCAGTGGGGTTCCAACCAGTCATGGCTGAGCCAGCAGAACCCCAGCCAGTATGACCTGGCAGTGTTGAGTCTTTGGAGGAATGCCAACCAGCCAAGCAGCCAATGAGGCAAGTCTACAATGCGTGTGTCTCCATTTTCCAGCATGGGCTTCAGAAATCACATTAAGATACAGACGTGTCTCCAGCTTGGAACAGAGCCTGTGACCAGGACCCGCTTGTGTATCCACGGGCTGTCTTTGGAAGGTGGCATCCGTGTTGGCATTAATGCCCGCAGACAGTGGCTGTCCTCAGATTTAATCTACAAAGGCACATGCACAAAAGAGCGGAACGGAGGAGCTGAAGACACCAACGCGGTGGTGGGCAGAGACTTTTCTCCCAGAAAGACGGCACCTCCTTGCCTCCGTGCAGCTGGAGACGGACGCATGCCTCTCAGGAAGCTTCTTCAAACGCCACACGGAACGCTTTACGTTGGTCACCCTTTGGAAAGATGGAGATTCCCTGGCAAAAAAGCAACTCATCTTTCTTTTTTCTTTTCTAAAACTTATTTTTCAGATGTCAGGCTGACGGGATTTATCTTGTTTTCTGTTTTCTTTCTCTGAGTTATTACTTTCCTTTTTTTTTTTTTTTCTTTTCTGGATGAGTTGCTTATTTGTCATGATTTATCATCCTAGACATTGTATCAATCCTGATTTTCACCATGCCTTGTAAATTCCAAGAGTTCTTTCTTTACTCCATTTAAAAAAAAAATACTTCATAGTATATTTTGTAGTGAATGGGTGTTTTTAGTTCTCTGAGAATTTCATGTTTTACTGGAAGCTTCTTTCTGTTGCTGACGTGTGTCTCTGTGTCTTCCATATTTTCTTCTCTCTGGAACTTTTCTCTTGGGTCAGTTACTTCCTTGTGGAGGAAGTCATAACAGAAATGTTTTCTGGACGCCCAGTAGGAGCAGGGGAAGGGGCATTACAACATTTTGTATGCAGCCTTTCTTTCTTTTTCTTTTATTAGGGGAAATTCATAACAGAAAACTATTATAAAGTGAACAATTCAGTGGGGATTTAGTATAATCACAGCATTGGGCAACTACCACCTTTATGTAGCTCCAGAAAATTTTTATTCCTCTACAAATCCGGGTTTTTAAGCTCATTTAAGTAATTGTTCCCCGCAGAAATTTTTTTCCATCTACAAATCTGGGGTTTTAAGCTCATTTAAGTGTTCCCTGTTCCCCAGATCCTGCCAACTGACTCATTACTTTCTTGCTGTATGAATTTTCTAGATCTTTCTTTTTATTTTTTTTTTTAAGATTTATTTATTTGGTTTACAGAGAGATAGAGAGCACAAGTGGGAGCAGGGGCAGAGGGAAAAGAGCAGACTTCCCGTTGAGTGTGAAGTTGACTTGGAGCTCAGTTTCAAGAACCAGAAAGCATGACTTGAGCCAAAATCAAGAGTCAGACAGTAAACCAAATGAGCCACCAAGACGTTCCATCTTGGTGTTTCACATAAATGGCATCATGTACTCTGCATCTGTGTGTCTGGATTCTCGCACTGAGGATGACGTTTTCAAGGTCCCTCTATGGGGTAGCAGGTGTCAGAGTGTTGTTCCTTTCCATGGCTGAGTCCTATGGTATCCATGGATGGACCACATTGCATTTATCCTTTCTTCCATTGATAGACACTTGGGTTGCTTCCATCTTGAGCATCTTGTGTATAATGTTGCTCTGAATATGGGTATATATGTATTTGATTGAGTCCCTGTTTCCAATCCTTTGAGGGTATCAACCCAGGAATGGTGGGCTTTCATTACTTATAATTTTCTCCAGCAGAATATCTTTCATTTGTCCTCAACTCTTCCTGGCATCCATGAATCCATGTCCTACCTGTTTGTCCTTGATTCTAAAGAAACCCATTCTACGGAGTTTGCCAAAGCTAGGAAGAATGTGTTCACCTGGCTGCAAGGAACATGGTGGGATTTTTTGGCAAATCTCCTGCTTTCTGCCCAGGGTCTGTCTGTGATTTGTGTGATTTTCCAGAGTTGTAGATCTTGTTTTTCCTTGGCTCCCCTGCCTGTCACTAGATGTTCCTTCTTCTCATTTCCTTCCAGCCACCAATGTTGTTACTTTCAGCTCATCAGCCATAGGCTTTCCAAAAGTCATGTATTATCCATTATTTCCTTACACATTCTTTCCATCCTTGGTTTCCTCTTTATTCCAGCGTACGTAGGTCTTGGAAGATGGAGGCAGACAGATGAAGGAAGAGAGACAGAATAAATGACTGTCTTAAACCATCCATATTCAACAGCAACTCCCCATTTTTCTGTTTATAAACCTGCATTTCCAATAACTTCCCATAGTTGAAGTGGACAAGGGCACCACCAAGGTTCCACACACCCTGGCATCACCAAGGCCAGTGTATCACAATATTGATAATCAGAACATGCTTCTGAGGGGGGTGGGCCTCATCCATCAGTATCAGAGTTTGTTAGCATCCAGAAGCCCAAATACTGCTCCTGGCCTCAGACACACTGCAGAGAAAATAAGAGAAAGTAAAGCCAAGTTGTCTGCACATGTGAGAGAAGAGGGGATAAGTGACATTGCAGGGGAACGTCTTGGAACTGTTGCCAAGGAGAACATCCAAGGGTCTGCATCACGGGGAGAAGGGGAAGGGCATCTCAGAGCACAAAGAATGCAGAGAAGAAGACTTCAATAAAAGACAGAGATAGACAAAGACTCATGCAAAGGGTCAAGAATTGAAAAGGGGATTGTGCTTGGTCATGGAGACAAGGAAATCCCAAGTCAACCTTACATGTTGTCAGCATTTTGGGGGGAAATGTGCAGGGCTGAACCATCAGACCAATGATCGCGCATGAGGGGCTCAATATGATTCAGAGGTTGGCATTCTCTCAGATGCAGAATGTACTAGAACATGCATAACAATACAGGAGTGAGGAAACAGGGTGGCCACTGGGGGAGAGAGATCGGTAGGTTCTTGGAATTCTCAGGATGACAAAGCTAATACTGATACCCAATGAATGGGGGATTTCATAATGCATATGGCTGTGTAATATAATACACTACATAACATAATATAGAACAATATATTACATTATAGTAACATATTCCCTTTTTCCAGCCCGGGAAGTGAGCAACAGAGAGACCGTCACGTGTCTGATCTCTCACAATGGGCAGCCAAGACCGAGGCCCACGCAGTTGGAGGATGGAAGTTCCCAAAAGGCCAGCGGTGGGGACCCACAGGGGTCCTGATGTGCTTGTGTCTTCAGAAGGGATTTTCAGTGTTATAGTAAGCTGGGGTGATGGTGCGAGAGGCAAGTGACAACAACAAAAAAAGATGCAATTACTAAGAGTAGCAATTAAAACCAAAAGTACTGACCCTGGCTGGTTCCATTGGTGAAGCCTGCAACTCTTGATCTCAGGGTCGTGTGTCTAAGCTCCAGGCTAGGCACAGAGCCTACTTAAAAAACTAAATAAATACAGCATGTGTTGGAGAGGATGTGGAGAAAGGGGAACCCTCTTCCACTGTTGGTGGGAATGCAAGTTGGTGCAGCCTCTTTGGAGAACAGTGTGGATATTCCTCAAGAAATTAAAAATACAACTTCCCTATGACCATGCAATTGCACTACTGGGGATTTACCCCAAAGATACAGATGTAGTGAAAAGAAGGGCCATCTGTACCCCAATGTTTATAGCAGCAATGGCCACGGTCGCCAAACTATGGAAAGAACCAAGATGCCCTTCAACGGAAGAATGGATAAGGAAGATGTGGTCCATAGACACTATGGAGTATGATGCCTCCATCAGAAAGGATGAATACCCAACTTTTGTAGCAGCATGGACAGGACTGGAAGAGATGATGGTGAGTGAAATAAGTCAAGCAGAGAGAGTCAATTATCATATGGTTTCACTTATTTGTGGAGCATAACAAATATCATGGAGAACAAGGG
>NC_081575.1:122223703-122226507 GCF_022355385.1 Mustela nigripes | reverse complement strand
CCATAGACACTATGGAGTATGATGCCTCCATCAGAAAGGATGAATACCCAACTTTTGTAGCAGCATGGACAGGACTGGAAGAGATGATGGTGAGTGAAATAAGTCAAGCAGAGAGAGTCAATTATCATATGGTTTCACTTATTTGTGGAGCATAACAAATATCATGGAGGACAAGGTGTGTTAGAGAGGAGAAGGGAGTTGAGGGAAATTGGAAGCGGAGGTGAATCACAAGAGACTATGGACTCTGAAAAACAATCTGAGGGGTTTGAAGTGGCGGGGGGGTGGGAGGTCGGGGTACCAGGTGGTGGGTATTATAGAGGGCACGGATTGCATGGTGCTCTGGGTGTGGTGAAAAAATAATGAATACTGTTTTTCTGAAAATAAATAAATTAATTTTAAAAAACTAAATAAATAAAAGCAAAAGTACTAAGAGCAAAAAGAAAAAAAAAACTATTGAGTATTAGTTTAGTAAAGGTTGTAATCAGTTCTATCAGGAAGGTGGCTACGAAGTGTGTGTGTACGTGTATGTGCTGCACGCCAAGGCTAGATAAAATAGCATTTGGGTAAGAAACCAAAAGCCATCCTCTACCAAACAGGAAGCGAATCAACACCAGCTATATTTCACAAAAACAAGAGATGTCTGAGTAAATATGTTTTTCAGCACCTAAGATAAAGATGAGGAAAACAATTAAAGGAGAAGTTGCCTACAAAGAAGACATCCATTGGTGTCTTCTTTACTTTTGGTACATGTGTCCCTTTGCTAAGAATAAAACTCAAGTTTAAGAGTAAAAGGAGGCAAATTGTAGGTGAACAAGAAAGCTTTCCAAGTGCCTCTGTGAGTGGACATCGTAGGCGAGTGTGAACACAGGGGTCTGTAGGTCAGGTGCCCAGCTCCCTCTGATTGCTCCACAAGGGGACCTTAGACGGCAAGAACTTGATGAAAATGGAGATTCTAAGGACACATCCAGGAATGCTGATGTCTGTTTGACAAAGGTTCCAGGAGGAGAGAGCAGAGTCACGCACTGTGAAAAGTGTACTTAGTAGTTCTTCACATTGACGTCTCAGTGTGTGGTGACTTATTCCCTCTCCATCCTCCTTCCAACTTTCCTACCTTCCTTCCTTCCTTCCTTCCTTCAACAGAAAATTCAAATATATAGTACAATACTCTCAATTTTACCAAGAATGGATCCCATGGGGGAGGGAAATTATCATGACTCTATACAGATAAATAGTAACTCACTTATTTTCCCCTCATTTGTTGCCAAACACAATGAATTGTTCTTGGCCCACTCCTGCATGATGAACATGGTTTTCATGAGGACTCATGCCTAGCCTGCTTTTGGTGCTCCCTGATTTTAAGTGTTTCACTTCGTCTCAGAGACAGATATGCTAAGGTCGTGAAGAGAAGCCATGCGATTTTATTCCCCACCTTTGAGCTAAAATGCATTGGAGACATTTGCGGTGGGAGTTTCATAGAGACACTAAGAAAAGATGATGAGATGCATTTACTGTCCATGTGTACTACATCCCAGGGAGTGTGAAGGAATAAAATGCTTCAAGTTAATAAGCACAAAAATGGGACAGTCTTGGAAAGGTAGTCATGGGTCTCTACTTGGATATGCTGAATGTGGCGAGATGTATGGAGTCCTCTAGAGTCCTAGAGTCCTCTAGGCTTAGAAATTTACCTTTTTGGGCTGCCTGAGTGGCTCAGTTGGTAAAGCATCTGCCTTCAGCATGGGTCATGATCCCAGGGTCCTGGGATCAAATCCTGTATTGGGGTCCCTTCTCCTTCTTTCTCTGCTCCTGATTGTGTGTCTCCCCCACCCAAATAAATAAGATCTTAAAAAAAATAAAAGAAAAAGAAAAGAAAAGAAAGAAACTTACCTTCCTTGGGGTGAGTTATGGGTTATGGGTTCCATGTCAGTGGAATGAATGTAAAAGCTGTTTCCCTGTTCGAAGAATCATGGTCCAGTGTGCAGTCCCCATGTGCCGTCCATCCTGGGAGACCGGTTGTAATAAATGATGATGATGGAGATGATAATGATGATGATAATGGTAGGTGGTGCTTAAGGAATGCTTCCTGAGTACACCCCAGGCGCCAGCCCTCTGAGCTCATAGACCTGCAGGAGGCAGCCACATGTTTTTGAGCAGAGGAGAACAACTTGGAACATATGAGTCTAGCCTATGGAGACCCTCCTTCAATATTATCTCTGGGTCTTTTTCCCCAAAGACATGACCTGTGCTCATCTGGAAGACAAACACTTTCTTTTTTAGATTGTAGGCAACTTATCTGGGCATGTGCCCCTGAGACAAATCTGCATGGAACCTTAGCTGGTTAAATGCTGCCAAGGGGGCAGAGGGTGTGATGGGAACTCTGAAAGAAGCCTGTGCAACAATTCACCCCAAATTCCCTAGGGCTCGTCATTTATGGTACAGATGAATCTCCTTCACTTTGTAGGCCTTTCTTTGCTCATTTCCCGCAGTTTTGTCTGCTTTTTGTTACTTAGAAGTGAGACTCAATGAAAAGAGATTAAACCAAATGTGTTCAGTTTTGTAATAGTTCTGGCAAATGCTAAGGAATAAAAGTACAAATACAGGAATAAAGTGAAACTCAGATTTCCCGTAATTTGTTTCTATCAATATTCATTGCTTTATGCACACACACATACACACACAAATATAACTTTCCACTTATCCATCCATCCATCCATCCATCCATCCATCCATCATCCAGTCATACAGTCTATCCATCAACCCCTGAACCTACCCATGTATCCATCCATCCATCCATCCATCCATCCATC
>NC_081575.1:122170199-122223303 GCF_022355385.1 Mustela nigripes | reverse complement strand
AAATGGTGTTTCTTATATAGGAACACCATTTAGGAAATTTAAGGGTGTTGTGTACTGAGCACTTTCTTTTTTTAAGTTCATTGAGAATTTACCGTAAAAACATATTAAGTGGATAGTATTTAGCAACATCAGCATTTGGAGAAAATTAACGTATTTGCTGAGAGACTTCTTTTAGGATTTCAGTTCATTTGGATGTTGGCCTCCAACTTCAGAGCATTTCATATGTTTTTGTCCTTATTGAAGCGTGATTGGCACATAACATTGTGTTAGTTCTGTGTTTATAGCCTGATGATTTGATATTTGTATATATTAAGAAATGATCACCACCACAGCAAACCTAGAGGACATGCAATGGTTATGATTTTATCTTCCTTGTGATAATCCAATACATTCCTGTCATCATTAAAGGATTATGAGGGCAGAAAAAGGGACCTTTCTTAACAAATTTGCAGAACAAGAGGATTATTTTATTCTTATTTTTAAACTTTATCTGACTTTTTAAGTAATAGGTATTACTTTGGGGGCGGTGGTTGGGGTTTCTAGAAACACTGAGGAGAAAGCATGGAGAGTTTACATATAACCTGTTTTTTCCTACACATGCCCAGTTTTCTCTGTTTCTACAATCTCACATTGGTGTGGTCCATTCATTACAATTGACAAGCTCAGAAGGGCACACTAGTAAGAATGAAAATCCCTTGCTTACTTTAGGTTCCCTCTTTGTCTTGTGTATCCCATGGATTCCAAAAAAGGAATCTTTCCACCATCCATCCACCATTGTTGTATCCTACAGAATAGTTTTGATGTCCTAAAACTCCCCTACACTCCATTTTTTTTTGTTTTTTTAATCCATCATTTGGTCTCCAGGAGCCATGGGAACCACAGATCTTCTACTCTCCAGTTCTGCCTTTGGTTTAAAAGCATTTTCTGACATCTATACAAAAATGCCCATGAAGCTGAAACATGTTACCAGACTGTCGAAGGGAGTGGTCTGGTTCCATCATGGTCATTGGTGATGTCCTTACACCCAGTGGGGAGAGCACAGAATATACATGCATCTCACTGCCTGTGTTGGACAGGACAATGTCCGCTCGCTGAGGCAGACTATGGGCTCCCTGCCCACTGTTGATATTGGTGCCAACGTGGCAGATGGAAATCCTGGCCTTTGCTCCAGCCCCGCTGGGCGGGGGTCTGTTGTTGGGGCTGTCACGTCCCCGCGGCATATTGAAATGACACATGACTCACCAGCGCCGTCAGGACCCATATGCCGAGGCCAAGTGTGGAGGGGCTTGTGTTTCTTACTGCTGCTTGTCAAGTGGACAAGACAGGGCTCTAAAGTGCCGTGTATGTGTGTTTTAATTGAGGTGGCATTTAGCATACTTACTTCAAGACGAGCTACTTGGGTATGGAAAAATATGAGAACTTCCATTCCCATCGATTGTATTTGCCAAACAGGAGAAAGGCAGCCTCACAGATGACGAACATATTAATTAATAACAGTCCTTGTGAGCCTACAGAACACGTGCCTCTGAGTGCTGTAAGACTGAGACTCATCACCAAAACGTGACCGCCGTGCCTCCACATTTCAGACCTCATGGACTCCTCGTGTCCTCTTTGTGTCTGTCAGGCCAAGTTGAAATTTCTCATTTTTGGTTAACATCTCACCCACACCCACTGCCTATTTCACTGCAAAGGGCTTTTCTACTTCCATGTTTTTATCTCAGTGAGGATTTTTGGAGGCGTGAGCATCAGACGTGCATGCTGGCCTGAGGCCTCTCTGCACCTGCTTTATGAACACAGAGCACACGTGGATTTTTGAATGGTAATTGGGGGCTCTCCATGCGATTGGATTTAAGTCCCGAGAGGAAAGAAAACCCAGCGAGAAGACTGAGGACAGCTTGAACATGAATGAGTATCGTCATGTTTTCTCAACGGCAAGCGTGTTGCTGTGTAGCTATTTTAGAAATGGAATAGCAACGTGGAATTGATTTTCAGAAAGAGAAAAGTCATCTGGGAAGAGCGTCATGCTGTGCCCTGAGGACAAAAGGGCGAGAGTCTGGTTCCTTTATGCACGGCATCCCCCATCACCGTGTTTGCTCACATGTGTACAGATGTGTAGACAAAATGCAAGCATCTAATGTTCCCGGGTGGCCAGTGGTGAGGCAGTGTGTGCATGCTCAGGCCCACATGCATGTCTGGGTGTGTGTGTGTGTGTGTGCTGACCTGTGCCGGTGGATGGCACGCATGTTGTCATGTACTCATGTGTGTGTGCCATGTGTGTGCAGGTGTGGTGCGTGTGATTATGTATGTGCGAATGGATGTGTGTGTGTGGACTGTGTTGTCTGTACTCATCTGTGGCATGTGCACATATGTGGGCCTCTGCAAGTGTGCAATGTGCACACACATGTGCTGTGATTGAGTGCACATGTGTGGCACGGGTTACCCTGTACTTGTGCATGTGTGAATGCATGTACGTGGTGTGCATGTGTGTGAATGTAGCACACAGTGTCTGGTATACATGTGTGTTCCTGCACATGCGTTCACATGTGCATACATGTGTGGCGTGGTGTATGTACAGGGTGTGGTATGCATGCATGTGCGTCTGTGCAGTGTGGTATGTATGTGTGTCACCACACATGTTCATGTGTGCACATACGCTCACGGACACACCTGGAGAAAAAAAAAATAGCAAAGCAGAGATAGCAAAGGAATTTGCATCAAAATCCTAACTAGTTCGGGGTCCCTTGGATGGCACCATAGCCCCCTCTGCCTCAGTTTCCTTGCCTCTGCAGTGCTATCTGTCCAACATCACCTACCCATCTATCCTTCCTATCTATCTACCATCCAACCATCCAGCCATCCATCCAGCTATCTATCAACCATGTATCCATCCATCATCTATCTATCCATCCATCCATCTATCTAACCATCCATCCAACCATCTATCATCCATCCATCCATCCACCCAACCATCCATTCATCCATCCATCCAACCATCCATCCATCCATCCATCCATCCAACCATCTATCATCCATCCATCCATCCATGCATGTATCCATCCATCCAACCATCATCCATCCAACCATCATCCAACCATCCACCCATCTATCCTTCCTATCTATCTACCATCCATCCACTCATCCATCCATCTATCATATCTATCATATCTATCTATCTATCTATCTATCATCATCATCATCATCATCTATCCATCCAACCATCCATCCATGCACCCATATATCTATTATCTATCATCATCATCCATCCAATCCATCATGTCTCTATCTACCACCCATCTATCTACCATCCACCCATCCATCCATCCATCCATCCATCCTTCCCTCCATCTATCATATCTATCTATCTATCTATCTATCTATCATCCATCTATTCTACTTCTGTATCAGTTTATGTACCTATGTATCTATCACCTCTCTCTCTTTAGGTATATATTATTTAAATATATTCTTTTATTGAACATTCTTAATGTGTATATAATTTATAAACATATAAAAGGATGTATACAAATGCACATATTCTTTTTAAAAAAGATTTTATTTATTTGATACAAAGAGAGAGCTTAAGCAGGGGAGCAGAAGGAGGACAGAGAGGGAGAAGCAGTTCCCTGCTGAGCAGGGACCCCGATGTGGGGCTCCATCGCAGGACCCTGGGATCATGACCTGAGCTGAAGGCAGACGCTTTAACCAAATGAGCCACCCAGGGTCCCCACACCTATTCTTTTATAAGATTGTATGTACTATGTATGAATATATTATAAATGTTTATACATATCTGAGTCAATGATAACATAATGTGTGTATATGTATGTCTACATATACATATGGACCCTCATTCTTCTGTTTGTTTGCTTATTTTTAGGAAGCTCTCTACCCAATATGAAGATTGAGCGACCTGAGATCATGTGGGTTGTGCTCTACTGACGAGGCAGCTGGGCACCCCTGCACACTCCTCTTTGTGTCTGTATATATGCATTTTACATATATGTAAGGCACACACATGTATCACACGCACATGCAGGTAGAAGGATGTGTGCAGAGGATTATATGACAGACATGCACATCCCACATGTATCTCAGTGGGAGTGTCTATGTGTGTGCACAGTCATTCCTTTGAATCCATACAAAAACAGTCTCCAGTTTCTCATTTATGAACAAGACGATAAGCACACACAGACTAAGACAAAACAGTGTACAAAAGTCAGTTTCTCATCTGAGCTTTGTTCCTGGTGTACTGGGTGGTTTCTGTTCTATTTCTTCCTGTCTAGTGCACGCCTGGACACTCAGTACTGACTCAAATAATTATTGCTTGACTGAGGAAATTAATAACTAGAGGGTGTCTATTTCTTTAAAAGGTATTGGGCCATCAGGGTCGTTTAGACTCCTATCCCCTGGATCCTGTTATTGGTGGTTTTTTTTTGTGGACTCTGGTCTGCAGTTCCTTAGCTGTGAATGTGGGGTAGTTTGGGGATGCAACAGGTCTGTCAGGGACTCTCATGTGTTTGGGGTGATCATCATAGAAAGGGGACCAGTCAAATGGCATTTGTGACACCAACGACCTTGATGCCTAACATCCAAGGTTTTAGAAAGGAAGGAATGGAAGAGAAGCCCGAGACTCGTGGCAGGGATCTACACGTTTGCTGTCGGATGAAGTTCACAGAGAGAGGCACACATGTGTCGGTGACATCATCCTGTCCTAAGGGTGGGGACCCACTGGGCAGGCTGGGAGCCTGGACTGGGCTGATGGACTTGTTTTTAGCACAAACCAGGGAGACGTCTGTCACAGATGGTCCCTTTCACGGGGCCAAATCGGTGTCCATTTGTGATGTCCATTTCCTCATCTTACCATAAACGGAAGCCTGGTCTGGAATCCAAAACTTTTATATATATAGAAACTCTTCAATATTCTTCTTATGAAAAAAAAAAATGCCAAGTCAGACTGAAAGAACTGGAGCATTTTTGATGTCTGGGAACATCCATGGTGCTGGCTGTCTCTCCCCTTTTCGGTTTAGGTTGCATTTGTATTCTAAGCCACAAAGCGCAAGCAGGAGCGTGCATTCTCTTTGATGGGATTGACGTTAATTGCTCAATAAAAACACTTAGAGCTGGAATTTCAGATCACTGGTAATGAACAGGGCGTGGTCCTGGCTGACTCCTGGAAAATTGTGGTCACTAATGTAGAAGCAGAAGGGAGCAGCAAAGCTCATTTGGGAGAGTCTCCAGAACCTTCCTCATTAAGAATTTAAAGTCTTCATAGTAAAGGTGTGGCTTAGAGGCCGAGATGCCTGCTCTGAGAATGAAACAGAAAATAAAGCCGAGTCTTTGGGGGAAGGATGATTCAAATGAGATTTCATGGCCGCTTGGGTCTGTTCCGAGCTCCTGGTAGGCTCCTGGAAATGACTGCATTGCTATATATCAGGTGTCAGCCATCCATGCAGTGAGGTCCCCATCTGGCCCACGGCCTGATTTTATAAATAAAGTTTTATCGGTACAGAACTATATGCATCCATTTGCATATTAGTATGGTCTATAGCCATTTCCTGTAACAATGACAGATTTCAGTGTTTTCAAAGAGATTCAGTGGCTTGCAAATCCCAACATATTTCCCTCTTTAGACTTTTCAGAAAACGTTTGACTATCCTTTCTCTATTGGTAAACTTGTCTGCTTTTAGACAAAATCCTCATTTGCCCTTGGCTTTAGGGATTTAAAATCATCGCGTGGGAAAACTTTGTTTCTAATATGTAAGTTTAAATGCGTGTTTTCTTTCTATTTTTCATATTTCCTTGGACTATATAGTCACTGTTTTTAAAATGATAAAGAAAAACAAAACCACAATGAGATCATTTGAATGTTGGCGAGCCACATTTTTTGTATTCTCTGGCTGGTTTTAGGTTACTGCACCTAAATTGCTGTTTTTCTAAGAAAGGCTGGCTGAAAATTTCACCTAGAATTCTATGTGTAATCTTCAAATATTGTAAAATGGAGAATTGATTTTTGGTTAGCCAATAGATTCCATATTCATCGAAGGACAAAGATGTCAAGAAAAGGTCCCAGGACATGGCTTATCTGTCCTGCATTTTGTCCCTCTTCAGCTCCTGCCCAGTGGTGTCTCACTTCCCGTGCTGAGTCTGCTTTCCTTTTTTAATCTATCATCTTCGCTTTTCTCCTTCTCCTGTTTGCATTTTGACATTGGATTCCTACCACACGAAATTCACTCTTCAGGTACATCCCATGGCATTTCTTGCCCTCTGCCTGGAGTCTCTGTACCTGTCTTATTTCTAGTTACCTCTGCCTGACTCTTGGTTTCCCATAGCTCAATGGGGTGTGGAGATACCCCAAAACTCCTGGACTCCCACACAAGCACACATTGACCAATCGGTCTTCCCTTTGGTTTAGTTGCCAATGGGTGGAAGAGTAATATCAAAGCTAGGAGATGAGAACCTGGGTTGAGTGGGTTCTTCCTATCCATGCACTTTATTAAAGACCGTCACTAACTCCTATGGGGATTTATGACATGTTGATGGTTTACAAAGTGATTGAGCAACCTAGTTAGCCGAAGAATCTGAGTTTGAAAATCAGCAATCACATGATGGTTTCCTTGATTTTCAACTGCATCTAGAATGAGTCGAATGTTGTCTCTGAACCGTTCTAGTTTTCTCTTTCCTGTTATTTTAGGAGCAGCCCAGAGTCAGCTGTTGTTGGGATGTTAGAAGACAATGGACACATCTTAGAGCCAACTGAGAACCTTAGATAAGACAGTCGGACTGAATACCAGGAAAACTGTAAGGTTGCATTTCAGAAGCATGTCATAGAGCAGGTTTTTTATTTCTTTTTTTTCCTGACTAGGTTCAGACTGTGATTCTGGACCTAAAGGAGAATTGTTTGGTCTGAATTTTAGGTTAAGTTTAAATTCCAGCCATTTGGAAAAATTCTTAAGCCATGTTGACAGTAGTCAATTATATATATGTATGTATATACACACATATATACATATATTTAAATATTTTATTTATTTATTTGAGTGACTGAGGAATGAGGGAGCACAAGTTGGGGTAAGGAGAAGGGGAAGCAGTCTCCCCACTGAGCAGGGAGTCCTATGAAGGGCTTGATCCCAGGACCCTGGGATCTCAACCAGAACTTAAGGAAGACACTTAACCAACTAAGCCACCCAGGTGTGCCTTAAATATGTATATTTTTCATGTAGCATGAAATTGGTCATATCACACCAACATGGGACCTTTGCTTGTGCTACAGTTGTACCATAGAAGGAATTTTATCCTCAAATGCTCCTTTTTTTTTTTTTCCCTCAATACCTTCCACATACATTTTTATGTCTGCAAATAGATGCTTTCCTAATGCTATGATCCAGTGGTCCTGGAGTCCCACACAAGCACACATTGGCAACTATAACATCAGTTAAAGTCTTTGTCATGTTATTGGCAATTGCATGAGGGAATGAGAATCTATTAAATTCTTTGGCTTATTTCTCAAATGCGTTAAGTAGGAATCTTCCTTCTTTGAGGACAATGGAGAATGAAAGTATTTTGTCCAGTTCCATATGCCTGCTACGACTCCCAGTAATGGCCTTCCTAAGTGTTTTTGAATCCGTTCAAAAGGTTCACGTCCCTGCCTCTCATTTATTGGTCTTAAAAACCAAAGTAACAGGAAGAACATAACGTTATTCTTTATTTCCTGCAGTGAGCAGCCCGCGATCAATTATACTTATAATGATAGGTTTCGTTCGGCATGTAAATAATGCACAGGCTGTCTAACCCAATCAGACAATAAGTACTTTTAGTGAAGAGTTTCTTCCAAGTCATTATAAATCAAAACATTCTTCAGACATCGTCTCAAATCACCCAACATTTCAGTTGCTGTTCAGATAATCAAAAAGAAAGCTCTGTCAACAGACTTATTCACTAATACAGCAGAAAATGAATGTGTTGGCAGCAGATCTGTCTCATATTACAGAATAATAATCACGCAGCTTCGCCCGGGTCTGCAAACCTGAATCAGCCTGCAGGTTTCTTCCAAAAGAGTCCTAGAGTAAGACTGGGTCCTGGTTGGGAACATATGCCATGTTCAAGTTTTGTGATTTGAGGATGGGCTTCATTTTTCTTCTTTTTAAAGAAGATTTTATTTATTTATTTTGGGGGGGGGCAGTGGCAGAGAGCAAGGGAGAGAGACTCCTAAGCTAATTCCACGTTGAGGGCTGAGCACCGAGTCCAACTGGGCTCTGGATCCCAAGAGCTGAGATCCCCAGGTGCCCCTCAGAAGTTAAAGTTTTAGGTACTATTGTAGAAAGGGCTAATGTTAGCAGCAATGGTTTCAGCAACTGCAGTTAGTAGGATGAATTCAGTTAACTACGATCCCAAGAGCCAAAACCAAGAGTCAGACACTCAGCCAACTAGACCATCCAGGCACTCCCTAGAATGGGTTTTAAAAGGAAAAAGTTTCAAAGGTGTGGGAAGGACTGGGGGAAGCCCATGGCAAGAGTGCAGGGATATGACTCATAAAACAAGAAGAAATAGAGCTACCACAGACTTGAGGCTTGGATGGGATGCATGGGAAGGGGCTCCTTGCAGGGAGGGATGCATCCAATTTTCCTCTTCTCTCTCACTCCTGTCTTTTGCTGGTGTATCCAAGCCTTCTGAAAAACTAGAAACCAGAACTAAGGGAATATTTTCCAAGAAACTCTCCCGGAGCTCACAGAAAGGTGAGCTCACAGAGGCATCATGGATAAAAACACAAGCAGGAGATATACACCTCAAAGATGATTCGCCTTCTTTTCCCGTGGATGTTTGATTTTTGTCTGTTTGTTTGTTGACTCATTTTTGTTTGTGTGTGTGTTGGAGGAATCTTGTGGAGCTAGTGCTCAGAGATCAAAAATTTATTTATTATGTTCAATTTAAAAAATTATTTATTTACTCTCTTTTAAAAAATTTTTTTAAATTTATTTTTTATTTATTTTCAGCATAACAGTATTCATTATTTTTGCACCACACCCAGTGCTCCATGCAATCCGTGCCCTCTATAATACTCACCACCTGGTACCCCAACCTCCCACCCCCCGCCCCTTCAGAACCCTCAGATTGTTTTTCAGAGTTCATAGTCTCTCATGGTGGACCTCCCCTTCCAATTTCCCAAGGAAGTAGAAACAATCATCAGAAGTTATTATCAACAGTTATATGCCAATAAGCTAAGCAGCCTATTTACTCACTCTCTTAAGAGAGAGTGTGAGTTGGGGAGAGGCACAGAGACAATCTTAAGCAGGGTCCACACTAAGCACAGTCTGATGCTGGGGCTCAATCTCATGACTCTGAGATCATGACCTGAGCTGAAATCAAGAGTCAGATGCTTAACCAACTGAGCCACCCAGATGCCCCAATTTTATTATTATTATTATTTTTTAAAGTAACCTCGACACTCAGCATGGGCTCAGACTCACAACCCCCAACTGAAGAGCCACATGCTCTACCAACTGAGCCATCCAGGTGCCCCTCAGAAGTCAAAGTTTTAGGTACTATTGTAGAAAGGGCTAATGTTAGCAGCAATGGTTTCAGCAACTGCAGTTAGTCGGATGAATTCAGTTAACTACGATATCAAGTGATTTTACTATTCTTTTCTTAAATCTGCTGAGACTTAACAAATGTCATATTGCATGTTTTAACAATCACTCTGTATGGAATGCTTTTTAAAAATATCTTTCAATTCACCCTTTGCTTGATATAGACAGCTTTTTCATTTTGAGGACATCTTCTCATGCAAATGTATCCAATGAGAGGCTATTCGAATTCAGCTCATTTTGTTACTAATTTGAGGAAATACCAATGTCTTTCCTCAAGTCAATTTCCTTCTTCTTTGAAAGAATAATATATGCTACCCTTTGAAAATGAACTTTCATGATGCTATTATCTGAGGTAAATCACAGATCAATGCAAGACAACCAATTTTTTCCGTAACAATTAGATCGCTTAATGACGTAGTTTCACATCGAGATTTCCTATCTCAATAGTGAGAACAATGAAGAATGATCTCAAATAATTTTAAAACCTTGAAGAATACGTTGGAGGAGCTGAGTTCAATGAGACAACATTGTAGAGATTGAGACATCTTTCAATATTATGACATCCAGACTTGGAGAGTGCATCCTTTGTGAAAATGTCCCCCCATCTCTCAACAAAGGGATCTATGCTGTAGTCGTTTGGGAAGTGAGTCTGTTACACTTTCCTCTTGGAGAGTCCCAGCATCCTGAGGTACGCAAAGGAGAGAACATACTTTGGATTCACTAAGATTTTGTTTCTAACATATAACACTGTTTAAGTCTCTGGGTCTTTTAATTGTTCTGTAAAATAGAACTTATTCTTATTGTATATATTTATTTTCAGGCATTTTCTCTCTGTGTGTTTAATTTTATATATATTTAAATTATATGTATATATATATATATATAATTTTATGTATTAACTGTATATATTACTAATCTTTTCCTCTGTAATATCTCATGTCCTGGTATTCCCATAAAGCACATTGTTCTTCTCAAGAAGTTTGACTTGAGGGGCACCTGGGTAACTGAGTTGGTTGAGCATCTGCCTTAGGCTCAGGTCATGATCCCAGCGTACTGGGATTGAGTCCCAAATCAAGCTCCCTGCATGGCGGGACACCTGCTTTTCCTCCCCCCACTCCCCCTGCTTGTGTTCCCTTGCTTGCTATCTCTCTCTCTCTCTCTCTCTCTCTCTCTGTCAAAAAATAAATACAATCTTTTAAAAATGACTATACTTAAAAAAAAAAGTTTAAAAAAGTTAAGACTTGAGTCTTATTTTTGTATTTTGCTTGTCTGTCCTTAACATACTCATGTTTTTTCTTCTACCTTCTTGAACATCTGGAATGTTGTTATAAATCAGATAGGATGTCCCTGTGTACTTATCCTATCACCTGTGTTATTTCCAGGTTAGTTTCAATGTTTCCATTTTCTCTTAAACAATGGACCATGCATTTCTACCACTTTGCATGCCTGGTCATTTTTGGTTCATGCCAGACATTGTTAATGTTCTGAGATGCTGCCCCAAAAAATGTTTTTTGGAGTCTTTTTTTTTTTTTTTTTAAGGTTTTTATTTCTTTACATAATTTCTACACCCAACATGGAGTTCAAATCTACAACCCCAAGATCAAGAGTCAAGAGTCATATGCTCCATTGTAGGAGTCAATGAGGTGCTCCTGGAGCCTTGCTTTTAAGTGTAGTTAGGCAGAATCAAAGCAGCCCTTGGTTGACTTTTTCTCTCCAAGGAATCCTGAGACAATACTATTTGGAGTACTCTGATTAATGCCCCAGTACTATAAGGTTTCATCTCCTCTTACTTATGAGAACACCAACTATTCCTGGTCCTTCATGAATACCAAAGATTGTTCACTCTACTCCTTTCAAGGATTCTCTCCTGAGACAACTGCATTTTCTTCTCCCCAATGTGCTGAGTAGTTAGACTTGGAAGAGGACCTTCTGCATGTCTTCGTCATTCTTTTTCTGTGTTGCTGTTGTTTTTCCAGTACTGTACCTTGGTTGGTGTCCTCAAACCCTCAATTACCTTTGTTCAAACCAGAGTACTGGCCAGGTATCCTCTGGTTTTCTTCTTTTGCTACATCCTGTGGAATCTGTCAATGCAGTAAGCTGGGGAAATTGGAGGGATCCCCTAGTTGGCCTTCCCTCTCTCAGGGATGACTGTCATATATCTGAAACCTTTGTTTCATATATTGTCTCTGGTTTTTATCAAATTATTTTAAGATGGGAGGGTACATGTGGTTTTTATGATGCCATCTTGGCTGACCATTAGCTGTCTCAAGACTTGAAGAAAATGATATTATAAAGGGTGTTTCATGTGGGCATTACATAGGAAATGCTACCTTTCTCATTCATAACATGGGGATAAGATATGGATGTTTCAGGGCTACTCTCATTGAGGTAACTTATGTGAAGCTGTGAGTGTTCACCTGGTGTCCTCTGTGTTTTAATTTTAGGAGTAGGAAAAAATAGAAAAACACATTTATGTTGAATTTAAACATGCAAATACCCATCGTTTCTCTAAACATGTAGTGTTCCTTTGTAGTACTCCTTTTATACTCAATGAAACAGAAAGATTGTAAGCAAGGATCTCAGTTCTTCAATTACTTGGGTTGGGGTGGGGCAAAAACCATCGCCCAGGACGGTGTGAGATTTTAGTACACGTTGGGTAATTAGTGAATATAGAGCTTAGTGTAGACTTTCCCTAGGTCCACAAATGTTCAGCCATTCCTCCTCTTCAGCTAATTTTTGTAGAAACAGAATTGTTTCTTTCCTTTTCTCATTAAATCATGTAAAACTTGATTCTAACTCCAGGGGAAATATTCTTAGAATTTTAAAATTTCAAGTATCTTTCCCATGACATACATTTTGGTAGAAGTTTTCCAGGTAATAAAACAAGATATATGCCTGTGTCACCCAACGTGTATTAGAACGTTTGTTTCTGTGGGCTAAACTCTCCGAAGATGCATATTTCTTAACGGTTTCTACTTGAGGGTGTTTTAAGCAAAATTGAAGGAATAATTTAGCTTTTTGAAAGCACCATTTGGTGGAAGGTCGGCGCTCTTCAATGTACCTTGGAAATGGAGCCAAGATGAAAGTTTGGAAGAGGTCGCAGTGGGATCATTTCTACAAAATGGTCTAGGAGTGAAGTGATGGGTCTTCCCTGCAATGTTGGGGAGTCAATGTTCTCCAATGGAATGACCATCTTGGGGTAAAAACAAAATATTAAACTGAGTTGCCCCTTTAATTCCAATTCAAAGTGAAACAGTATTTCTTTACCCATTGCATTGCTAAGGTATTACATTTTTTTTTGTCTGTCTTCTAAAAATTGTGCATAATTAAGTTGTCCTGCATGTTTTGATAGATGTATACACATGGAAATGATGACTAATTAATGCACCCATCTCCCCACAGAGTGATCATTTGTGTGTGTGATGTGAGTACCTGACACCCACTCTCTTAGCAAACTTCCAGTGTTCAGTACAGTGTTATTTATTATATACACCATGCTGTGGGGTAGATCTTTGGAACTTATGTGTCCTATGGAGCTCAACCTTTGTACCCTTGACCAATACCATCCATTTCCCACCACCCCTCAGCCCCGGAAAATCACCATTCTGCCCTCTCCTTCTACATGTTCAATGTTTTCAGATTCCACATATGACTGGCATTGTGCTGTATCTGTCCCTTTATGCCTGGCTTACTGCCCTTAGCACATCATCCTTTGGTTCATCCATGGTGTTGGAACTGGCAAGGCTTCCTTCTTTTGTAAGGTTGAAAATAGTCCCTCCTATATTAGACCGTGCATTTTCTTTACCCAGTCATCTGTTGATAGACACTTGGTTTCTGTAATGTGGCTGTTGGGAATCATGTTGCAAAGAGCATGGGAGTGTGGTTATGTCTTTGAGACCCATATTTCATTTCTGTTGGGTATATGCCCACCATTATTAATTTAAAATGAACTATGAATTTAAGGTTAGGATGCCCATGCCAGGGAAGAGAAAGCCAGCCTGTAGGCACTGTCAGTTCACCTGTGGAGTAAAGGTGATCAGGAGGCCAAATTGGTGACCATTTTTTGATATGTCTCCAACCCCAAACCTCCTCACAGACAAGTGCAAGCTAAATTCATCATTTTCAAGAGGATATTTTATGTGAGACAGGCAGTTTGATCTGCCACAGTATTCTAAAAGAGGTCATTTATCTTTTTCCCCGAGAATTTGTTCCCTACTAGCAGTCTGTTTTGCTTCATCTTACCAGACACACGGACGTCGGAGTCATTATCTCGAGAATGGCTTCTGCCCATTGTGGTTTGTTTGAACACGACTGTGATTCCAGAAACCAGACACCAAATGGGATATTAACCTACTTATGAGAAAAGAGCCCCTAAAGCGGTGGTTCTCTGACTTGAGTGTGTGTCAGGAACCCACAGAGGGCTTGGGATAATAGAGTTTTTGATGTTGTGGGTCTGGAGATTCACATTGTTCTGAGGGTATGTGTCTGGAACAAGTTCCTGGGGGGTGTTGATGCTGTTGGCCCAAGAACCCCCTTTGCAAGCACTGCTTTAGAAGTTCTTGTGCTTCTTTTTTAAACCACTGTGATAGTTTTATAAAATGACCTAATGAGTGGGTTTATTTTTTCACAAAAAAATGAAAACATATTCTACTGAGCAGTCTTTGCTTATACTGACTTTCTAGATGTTCCACACGGCATTGTGCACAACCTACTCAAAGATTTAGAATCTGAGTTGCTGGATCCACAGGCAGGAACTCAGTTCTGTTCCCAGGCAAGAGAATGATAAATCTCAAGTGTCTCTGGGAAGGTCTCCCAGTGGTCTTCCACTGGCAGTGTAACTGCATCCTTGGAGGGATGAATTGCCAAGCTTCCGCCATGTTTTTCTGAAGGAATGGAAAAAGGTTTGAGAGAATGGAGTTGGTCTGGAACATGTGGCTGATCCAGGCCCTGGAAGTCAGAAGAGAAACAATGGAGAGGGGCCCAGACAGGGAGAGGAAACAGGTAGCCCTGATCTGCCAATAATATTCTAGTGTTGGCTTTAGCCAGAAGGGCTCACTTGGCCTTGTCAACTATGGTGACATTAGGGAAACAGTTTTCTCCTTTACACAGGGGTATTTTGACTTGGGAATTAAAGTTCACTCTTTATAGAAGGGTGTGTGATTCAATATTTCCCTTTGAACATTTGGGTGCATGAAAAGGCTTCTCTGCAACTCACGCTGGTGTGTAGGCTTTGAGGGTGACAAAACATGGCATGTGTTGGTTACAAATGCCAAAATCTTTCCACTGGCTCTTCCACGAAGGTCAACATCCATTAGACCTGTCCCCAAACCCCCTCAGGTCAAATCTATAGAATTAACTCAGATTGGGGGGAGGTCCCCATCCAGGTAGAGTGAATCATGAAGCAAGAAGAGTGGGCGATCACTAAGGACGGCTGGAGGGATGGTACAGAGGTCTAAGGAATGAGATGTTTTCTTCAGGTGCAAGGGAATGAGGTTAACAGAAAGGTATGCAAGGGACACTATTCCTTATAAGGACATTTTCCATGCTTTGGGGAAGATATATATTCTGGAGTTGTAAGTTCAGTAATTATAAGAGCTGACAATTATATAGGGGGTGTATATTGGGACTGGATTCCTGCTCAAGTGATGGATATGACATTCTCCAGAGGGGGTTGGTTGGGAACGTGTGGCTTCCTATCTGGGACCCTGACATTAAATTATATGAGCCTGAGGTGCTAAGGAATAGGGTTCTGGGGAAGAGAATGTCCTCCTGGGAAAAGATAAAGGGAGGCTCCCCATGGCCGACTCAGCTATGCACTCTATCCAATGTGCCATGTTGGGAGGCTTGGATAGTGAAATCCGGGGCAAGGAGAGAGCGGACAGAAGTATGGATGCCCAGGAGAAGACCTCAGGATCAGGACAGATTGTACCTGGGGAGGGGACTGTCCCTGAGTTCCTCGGGGAATAAACCCTTCTGGCCCTGGGTCCTGAAATGCATCTCTTTATCTCAACTCCCATTGCCTGGCTTCTTCCTTTTCTTTTCTGCTATTAGTTGGCGTTTTATTTTGTTTCGAGAACAGCTTCCCATACTCCCTTCTAGCCACTGGGAATAATGTTGGATTAATGTTTTATAGAAGAAAAATCATTTCACTACCAGGAACAACACTTAAAAGTCCAAAGATGTGTTCCTATTAAATATTTATTAATACAATGTTGTCATGCTGTAGATACAGGCCCACCCGAAGGGCGTATATTTATAGATTAGGGTTTTTTGTCTTTGTGTTATTTCGTATTTAGTTCTATCATTTGATTTAATGTTTTATTTGCGAGTTCAAAAAAGTCTATGTAATTGGTCGTGCCTATTGCTTCTGAATTATTGAAAATGTTATAAAAGTTGAGCGCGTCTCAAGTGACCATTCCTCTGAACTTGAGAAACATCTTTTTTCAATCTTCATGGGAAAGTACTTTACTTTTTCAAGTCGTACAATTTTCAAGTTTATTGGGTACGGCATTTGTTTCTTAGGAACTGCCATTGCGAATTAACCAAATCTGGGTGGCTTAACACAACCACAACAAAAGATATTGTCTCAGAGTCCTGGAGACCAGAAGTCTGAGATGAAGTTGTCACGGAGCCATGCTTCCTCAGAAGGCTCTAGGGGAGGGTCCTTCCCGCGTCTTCCCGTTTCTGGTGTGGCTGCCAATTCATGGTGTTCTTTGACTTGTAGAAATATTATTCCAATGTCTTCCTCCATGGGGACATGGCCTTTGGTCTGTATGGATGTATCTTCTCTTTCTATAAGGGTGCCAGTCATGGGATCTCGAGGCCCATCTACTCCAGTATAACCTTACTGTACTTTGATTACTTCTGCAAAGACTCTATTTCTTTCTTTCTTTCTTCTTTTTTTGAGTGTTTTAAGTAGTCTCCACCCTAGGGCTTGAAGTCACAACCCTGCGATCAAGACTTGAGCTGAGACCAAGAGTCAGACCCTCAACTGACTGAGCCACCCAGGTGCCCCTGCAAAGACTCTATTTCTAAATGGGGCCACATTTACAAATACCAGAGATTAAGCCTTGAATGTATATTTTGGGGGAGCCACATGTAGCCCACAACAAGTACGACTTTCTATTTCTTTAGATGAAATTATGTTGAGATCTCAGGATACCAATAATTTGACCTGAATGTATTTGGTGGACAGTGGCTCATCTTCATCTGTGGTTTTGGTTTCTGTGGATATGGTTACCCGTGGTCAGCTGTGGTCTGGAACTGGATGAACTTCCTGAGGGTCATTAGTGACCTAACCCTACATCACAATGCCTACATCATTCACCTTCCTTCATCATGTGGGCATCTTACCATGTCACACCCTCATAAGTAGAAGGGTGAGTACAGGACAATAAGACATTTTGAGAGACACAGAGAGAGGGAGGGAGAGAAACCACGTTCCTATAACTTTTATTACAAATGTTGTAATAACGGTTGTATTTTAGTGATTTTTGGTTATATCTTACTGTGTATGATTTATAAAGTAGTCTTTTAAAAAATATTTATTTATTTATTTAGAGAGCGTTTGTGTGGGCAAGCAGGGGGAGAGTCCGAAAGAGAGAGAGAGAGAGAGAGGATCTCCAGCAGATGCCATGCTCAGAATGGAGCCTGATGTGGGGCTCGATCCCACAACCTTGAGATCCTGATCTGAGCCAGAATCAAGAGTCTGACTAATCAACTGAGCCACCCAAGCATCCCCGTAAGTTAGTCTTTATTCTAGGTATTTGTGCATCAAAACATAGGGTATATAGGGTTTGGTACTATCCATGGTGCCAGGCATTGGCTGTGAGGTCTCGGAATGTATTCCCCACAGATGGGGGAACGCCTGTACTATGAATGATAATATTGTGATGTGTGCCATGGAAGGCACACAGACCTTGCTCTGTACTCAACAAAAGTAGGACATGCTCACTTGTACATAAGAGTCCTTCTACTAAAACGATGAAATCAGAGAGGGAGCCACACCATAGGAGACTCAACCCTAGGAAACAGATGACGGTTGCTGGAGGAGAGGTGGATGAGGGGATGGTGTAAACTGGGTGACAGACATGAAGGAAGGCACTTGATGAAATGAGCACTGGGTGTTAGATGCAACTGATGAAGCCCTGACCTCTACCTCTGAAACTGATACTACACTCAAAGTTAATTGATTTTAAGTAAAACTTAAAGAGATAAAATGAGTTAAAGCTAGATGGGTGACGAAGACTCCAACCATGGAATGCACTATAAAATGTTAGTAGGGACACGGCATCATGACGATGGGGTTTAAGGGGCTCGGAAAGTCCAGGATTGGTGGGAACAGCAAGGGGACGTTTCTGATGGGAAAGGTCCCAAGAATGTCACGTACCAACAGTCCATTGATACTTTGCATCAAGGTCTCGATGGGTCTTTGGGGAATTTCTTATAATAAGCAGTTGAATATTTGCCTAGACCCTCAAATGCCAGGCTTTGATGAGATGAATGAGGGTAGAGGAGAAGCAAAGTCATGCTGGACAGTAGGGTATGGCTTCATTGGGCCATGCCCATGGCGTGAAGGTAGATGGTTTTGTTCTCAGGAGGATGGCATGATGCATTATGTTTCCCCAAGGCACCCTGTTTGGAAAGTTCTCCAGCACTGTGGTGCTCGGTGCAAAGGACACAAGGGAAGTGGATGATCTTTCAGACTCATCCAGGGAGCATTGGGGAAGGACAATGCCCCTCCTCCATTATGCACAGGGGATATTTACCGACAGCAGAATACATGTAAAAATCAATGAAGTGCTCCTGTAAAAGGACACCTTATCTCTTATCCGCTTCCTCTGGAAGACCTTCCTTATATTCACGATCTGTCTTCCCCTGGTGTTGAGGGTGCCTGGATTTAGCCAGATGGATGAGAAGTCATTTCTCTTGACATGTGCTTTCCTTTTCGATGTAAGGAAATTCGATTTCTCCCAGGATGAAGCAGTGATAGATGAGACCGGCCTTCAACTCCGTGCATCTGAGTAATTGCTAAGAGCACTGTCTACAATTATGTTATCCTAAGTAAGGATGATTATGGTTTCCTTGTTCTCCCACTGAAAAAATAGAGTGGCAATTGCAGGAACCTGAAAGGGTATCTTAGATACAGATTGTAGATGAACTTTTAAAATGTCTACCTACTGGGGCGCCTGGGTGGCTCCATTGGTTGAACATCTGACTCTTGGTTTCTGCTGATGTCATGATCCCGGGGTCATGGGATTGAGCCCCGTGTTAGGTTCTGTGCGACTGCAGAGTCTGGAGACTTTCACCCCCTTCCTCTGCTTCTTCCCCATCTTGAGGTCTCTCTCTCTCACTGAAATAAATAAGTTTTTATTTTTTAAATTATGTTTTAGAGATTTTATTTATTTATTTGACACACAGAGAGAGAACACAAGTAGGTAGAGAGGTAGGCAGAGGGAGAGGGAGAAGCAGGACCCTGGGATCATAACCTGAGCTGAAGGCAGACACGTAACTGGTCGAGCCATCCAAATGCCCCTTTATTTTTATTTTTCATTTTTTAAAGATTTTATTTATTTACCTGAGAGACAGAGTGAGTGAAAGTGAAAGAACACATGAGCAGGGGCAGACTGAGCAGGGAGCCCAACACAGGACTCGATCCTAGAACCCTGGGATCATGACCTGAGCCAAAGGCAGATGCCCAACCAATGGAGCCACCCAGGTCCCCCCAGTCATGACCTGAACCAAAGGCAGGTGCCCAAAAAAATCTTTTAAAAATATAGTATTTATCCATTGCATGCGGATTCCTTACCAAGATAAATTACCCTTGTAGTCCATATCTTCTTTCTCTGCACTTATGGGGTCAGCAGAAGGATCCAGGGAGATGCACTGCCATTGTCTCCACTAAGACTGTGTGTCAGTTAAGAGTTGGTTCGCCTGAACACCACAGAGAATCCAACAAGCTTTGGCAAGGCAGGGGTCTCCACTCTTGGCAGTTGCCTGAGGTTTGGTCTTCTCCAACAAAGACTTGGGGAAGGGATACCAGGGCTTATCTTGGAGGAAGAAGGACCTTGGAACTTCAAGGGCGTGCTTCTAACTTGAGGGCAAACAACACACAGGAAGGCATGTGTCTACAGACCTGCAGTGAGTTTAGGGACAGAAAAGGGACAAAGGAGCTTAGAGCTCCTTCATCTCTACCTGGATGTCTTCTGGGTGTGATGGTGCACCAATTTAAGCTGCGAGTGACAAGGTGTCTTGTGACCTGGGGGTTCATCACTGGAGGGCCAGGTAACTCTAGGAAGGGAGACATCACAGTCATTGATGGCCCTGGTAGACATCAGCCGCTAAAGGATTTGAAGTAATCTGCGTGAAAACATTTCCATGTTTGGTGAGTGGACAATCATTGTCCTACAGAATCTGAGACACGTCATGTGTACACACCACCTCCCCATGAAAATGGCTCTTGCATTTTTGTCGCATTTATCCCTCCTCCTGCCTAAAGTAATTCCAGGTTTGGGCTATGTTTTATTTTAATTCTGTCCTTCTCTTAGCTAAGACGACGAGGACCAGAAGACTTACTTATTCCTATTTTTAACGCTCAGAGATGATGTTGCTGATCTAGGTGAACTTTGTGTAGGTAGTTGTGCAGAAACAAGCATAGAATTAGGGATTGTTGTTGGACTCTGATTAATCTCTGGTGTCAGGAAGCCACGGCTCATGTTTCCAGATCTGTGTCACCCTCAGAGGCAGATCCAGCCCTTGGTCAAACCTGTTGATGACTTTCCTGAGTTGTAAGACTCTTAGGGGAATCTGATTGTATGGACCGTGGATATGGTTCAAAGGGTGTCTTAAGTCATTTTCCCCTTTTTAAATTTTTGTTTTGGGATATTTAAAAATGCTGCATGTTCTACCTGCATTTGTTAATAGAAAGTAAAAGCTAGGGACTAAATATGGTTGTGCTAGCCATATTCTAAGATGATCCCAAGATTCTCACTCCCTGGTGCACATAATCCACTTCTTTTGAATTGTGGGAGGGGCTAGCAATGGCTAAACTAAAGGTTTCAAAGCAGCCAACTTTCTATCCATGAACAGGGATGATTATTCTGGGTGGGTCTGACCAAATCAGGCAAATACTTTGAACGAGGGTCTACAGGTTGACAATGGGAGAAGTCAGAGAAATTTGAGGGAGCAGAAACAGTCTCCATTTTTTTCATCTTTCAAAGAGCAAAGTCTCCTGTGGTGGAGAGGGTCACGTGGAAGGGAATGGTAGGTGGCCACGGGGGGCTGAGGATGTCATCCTTGCAACCAAACAGAACGGAGTCATGCCAACACTCTGTGGGTTTAGGAGAACATTCTAAGCCATAGAGGAGGTTGAAGATTAGGCCACACCTTGATTTCATCTGTGTGGGATCCTGAGCAGAGGACCCTATCACACTGTGCCTAGAACCTGTGGGATATTAAATGAGTGTGAGAATTTGTTACACAGCAGTAGCTGGCTGATACACTGCTCCTTTCTGGTAGAAATGCATCGGCAGTCCTTTCCTGGAACACTGTGCGTGGCTGGAGAAAGCCTGGGCAGCCCTCTCTGCTTCTCTGAAATAAGTCACCCCATCTGTCTGGCAACAGCCGTGCCGGAAGGTGGTTTCTCCCAATCCCGGTCACTTTTTATTCACACCAGGAGGCCCAGACTTAAACTAATCTCACAGTCAATATGGCTCCATTATTAATTTCCAAGGAACGATATGCAATCCTTCTTTTGTGTTGTGTTCAGACACATGTCCCTGATAATCGTATTCTCCTCCTGACACCCCAGCAATGTTTTAAAGAAACCTGAGATCAGCAGCAAGGGGATAAAAGGAATCCTGGTTTGTTATTTTCATGAAGACTTCTACCCATAATGAGCTTTCCTGTTGCTATTCTCTCTGCAGCATATGTAGGACCTGGGGCATTTGGCGGCTTATTATTCTCAGCGACCCAACTGTTATTCCTTTTTTTTTTTTTTTTTAAAGATTTTATTTATTTATTTGACAGAGAGAAATCACAAGTAGTCGGAGAGGCAGGCAGAGAGAGAGAGACGGAAGCAGGCTCCCTGCTGAGCAGAGAGCCTGATGCGGGACTCGATCCCAGGACCCTGAGATCATGACCTGAGCTGAAGGCAGCGGCTTGACCCACTGAGCCACCCAGGTGCCCCCCAACTGTTATTCCTAATGCTTGTTTTCCATAATGATGTGCCACAGGTCTCCTTGATGTACTTACTCAGCAAGGCTGGTGTGGTTCTGGTGCCTTAGTTCAGATGACATCCCTTCCCTAGCTCCACAGGCTTCCCTTGGCAACGCAGCTCCCTACGTCACTGCTGGTCTTCTTTGGGAACCTGAGCTGTCCCGGAGGACCCTACACACTGCCAGGATGTGCACCATGACTTTCTGGAACATGCCACGTAAATAATGAGCCCGAGACTCCGTCCTGGCCAATGTGTAGTTTGTTTCCCAGGATATGCTTCTGATGGTGGAGCCTAGAGAAGTGAGTAGATGTGGTTTGCCATTGATGTGGTGCCCATGTGCCCATACCACACTTTATTTCTGACTAACAGGTTGCTCTGTCTGGGTCCATCCATTGTAGGGCCATTGGGTATGTGTGATTTCATGCCTTGAGATGCACAAGGCATCCTTGTATGGTGACCTCCTCTCAGTAGGTGTCCACGGGGAAAATCTGCTTATAAATGCCTGCATCATTTTAACTAATTCTGGGTCTTCTAATCCATTTCAGGGTGATGAAGAAGGGGCTCTGTTTAATAGTTACTGCTACTGATCTACGTTGAGTGGATTGACCTTTAGGGCACAGAACAAGAGTTTGGCCATGCATGCTGGTCAATATTTGCCTCCTCCCCACCCAGAGATAATAGTGTAAGAAAGAATTTGGGTAGCAATGACAAGATATAAATATAAGAAATGGCCCCAATCCACATTGGTCCCACCTGGACGGGAAAATGTAGATGCTTCCAAACCCAAGCAAGAAATGACAGCAATGAGTTTTGGAAAAATGCAGGCCTTCTTTGGTGGCTATTTTCACCTGGTGGAGAAAGCTTATCCATGAGAATTTCAGGCATTCTGTTTTGTCTCTGATTTTTTGAAAGAGATGCCGTGTTTGAGAAGGCTCACAGAGCCACTGGGAATTAGGTAAACAGTGTTGGAAGTCAAGGCAACCGTCTCCAAGGAGAAAGATGTGTCTCAGGTAGGGAGACAATGCATGGGGAAGACCTCTGCCTAAGGGCATCGAGGTCATCTGTGAGAGATTTTGTAGGCTTGATGTGGCCAGCATGGTCCACGCCATGGGGTATGCAACAGGATTGCAAGAACATTGACTCCCAAGATGGCCCCAGGCACTGGCCAGGAGAGTGGGTGCTGCCTGGAGTTTGGTAGCTCAGCTGACAGTGTCAACAGGCTGTGGTTCTCCTGCTAATTCAGGCTTCCAATGGTAGGGGGATCTCAAGGAGTGTGGTTTTTGTGACCTGGAGGCTGAATTATTCCACAACCACCAAACGGAAGCTCCCAGCCCAGTGTAGACTGTGGAGGGGTGCAGCTACCCTCTGCCATTTGTGTAGGATACATTGCAACATGTGACCACTGTAGTTCCTGGAGATGGAGACACACAGGGATAGGAATGCTAGAGGTCAAGCTTCACCCAGGGGTGATCAACAAAGTGCAAGATGTCTTCATGAATCCTGTATTTGTCAGTCTGAGGTTCTGCTACAATATCTTTATGAGTCCAGCCAATGCATGTGGCACTTTTGTGGTCGCATACAGGTGGCAGAAAACTTGAGCTTCCCTCGGTGCATGTTTCCAGCTGAGGGTGGACAATGGGATGCTCTGCTTCCTCATTTCAGGTCTTATCCTATACAATGCCCTTTTGGCGTCTCTACTTGCTGCCATCTTTCTTTTGCATTTGTGTGCTTTCCATGGGTGATTTTTCTGTATGACGTGGCCCTCCATCAGCGTGGAAATGCTGCCCTGTGCTCCAAAGTGGAAGGGGGCCATGACACATGGTGCAGAGAACATATGTGTGTGGGAGAAACGTTCCCTTTTGGGATGGGGATAAGGCAACGTCCATGGAAGTTATGGCTCCATTGCCTATGAGTTCAATATCAATGGATAAAAAATTATCTACCAAATAAGGAGTCATTAAACAGAATGACACAGAACGAAGTTAAATATCGATTAGCCAGTGAAAATGTGACCAGAGGCTATAGGAAATGAACCCGGTGTGTCCCCCAGGGGTGATCACTCCATTTCCACAAATTTAGTGTTTAATTAAGGCAACTTTATAAAATGTAACTACCATGAATAAGAAGAACCAGCCATAACAGCTCCTCAAGAACACTCACTCTGCTTTGGTTATGAACCCAGACCTGAGTGAGTGGTCGGGGGACACAGTGCATCCTGAGAATGTGTCATTAGGGCCCGTTGTGGTTGGCCCTTCCTTGGACTAGACTAGCAAGGCTGGTCCCTTCACTGGCCTTTAGTTGGAAAGACTTACAGTGAATTGGTGTCTTTTTCTTGATCTGATTCTACACTGTGGAGACTGACTAGTAATCTGGTTTGTTGAATGCTTTTAGCTTTGGGTTTTGACATAACTGGGGACTCACAAGGTATTGCAAAAATAATGCAGGGAACCCCACGTACCTGTCCCTCAGCTTCTCTCTGGTTGTAGCTCCTGAGCCACAGCAGATGGCCAAAACCAGTAAACTGAGGGTAGGATGGGGAATCAGGTGAGCCTGGTGCTGGTTACTAAGGAGGGCACGTTATTGCATGGAGCACTGGGCGTGATGCATAAATAATGAATTTTGGAACACTGAAAAAAGATTAAATTTAATTTAATTAAAAAAAAACCAGTAAACTGAGGTTGGTCCAAGAATATTAGCTAAATCAGGGGTACTTCGCTGGCTGTCAGTAGAGCACACGACTCTCGATCTCAAGATTATGAGTTCAAGCACAACATTGAGTGAAGAGATTGCCTAAAAATAAAATGTTAAAAAAATAATATTAGCTAAATTACATTATATTGTTTTCACTCATTTTTACATGAACTTATGTGAGTGGTGTGTGTGTGTGTCCTACACAGAAATTTGATCATATGTGTGAATTTTTTCTACCACCACCACAATCAGAATTTGCCTAAAGACACTCCTTCACCCATACCTTTTATAATCAAACCCTCCCCTTTTCTGAGTTCCTGAGAACCACTGGTCTGCTCCCCATTATTATAATCATGCCATTTCAAGTGTCTCAAGAGATGGAACACCTTTTTAAGAGACAGAATTCTTGAGACTATATTTTTTTGAGACTCAATGTGATGCCTTGTGAGGTCTGTGCATTCTGAGCAGATTATAACATGAATTAATAAATTATTCCTTTTCACAGAGCAATCCTTCTTTCCTTTCCAATTATTTATTGTGTTTAATATTTTATATATTTATTTGACAGAGAGAGAGAGCACAGATGAGCAGAAGGCATGGTCAGAGGGCGAGGAAGAAGCAGACTTCCAGCTGAGCATCCAGGACCCTAAGACCATGGCCTGAGGCAAAGGCAGACACCCAACTGACTATGCCACCCAGGCACCCTTATTTAATTTTTTTTAAAGACATTTCTTCTATAGTTTTTTTTTTTTTTTTCATCATGGGACCACAAATAACATAAAGGTGGCCATTTGAACCATCTCGAAGAGCAGAACTCAGTAGAGTTAAGGATATTTGTGCAATTGGTTCCATTCACTGCAAACATTTTTCACTTCCCCAGAAACTCTGCACTTGTTAAACAATATCCCCAACCCCATTCTTGAGTCAGTGCAATCCTTGGTCATTCTAAGCTACTGTGTGTCTCGATGGATTTGCTTCTTCTGGACGTCTCACGAGAAGGAATCAGATGCTACGTAGGTTTTTGGGGGAAAGGCTCACGCGTGTGTTAGCATCCATTGGTAGTTCATTCCTTTTCCTGGCTCAGCGATAGTGTACTTTAGGGACAGACCACATTTGGTCTATCTAGCCATGCGCTGAGGTACATCTGGGTTGTTTCCAGCTTTTGTCTGTTGCAAATCACATGGAAAACATTGAATAAGGTGTATATGGACTTGTTTCACTTCTCCATTTCCAGTTTTGAGTATCTTCCATGGGGCAGCAAACCATCTTTTAAATCTCTTTTTCTGGACGCGCCTGGAGGCCTCAGTCAGTTAGGCATCTGCCTTCAGCTCAGGTCATGATCCCAGCATCTTGGGATGGAGTCCTGCATTGGGTTTCTTGCTCAACAGGGAGTCTGCTTCTCCCTGGGCTCCTGCCCTCAACTCCATGTGTGCTCTCTCTCTCTCTCTCAGATAAATAAATAAAATCTTCTAAAAATGTATTTTTCTCTTGTTAATGTACTATACAGCATGTTATGCAGAAATAAGCAATGACCGGAACCCCAGGAAGCTGGTAGGACTTGAAACCAGAGGCTCCACCAAGGGGGCTCACACGTGGGTCTAGACTTTTGCTCCTGGATTTCTTCCCTTCACCAGCGGGAATGAGAGATGAGCCACTCAGAGCTTCCCTGGAGAGCCTCCTTCCATGTCGTCACGGTCTTTGGGACGCAGGGATGCAGGTTCTGCAGAAATCCAGACCGTGTTCTGACATGTCTGCGTCCCTCTCACCCAGTATCACCCCTGATTACCGTTGGGGCCCCGTGGGCACCTGTAGCATTGTGAACACACTTTGTGCCGTGTTCCTTTGTGGGGACGTGCTCCTTGGAAAGCAAGGGCGTCTGGAGGCTTGTGACAATGCCGACTATTGTGCTTTGTCAAACACACATGACTCCTGTCTGATGGGTCCCCAAAAGAGGGGGGGCAGGAAGCCCTAAGCAACCAAAGCTGGCATGTTCATCGAGGACGGTCCTTTCTGGGTCTCTCTTTGCACGCGGGTGAGAGGGACCCATAATGATAACTTATCCCATTGTATGTTAGGGCGTGGCAGGCCACAATTTTTCTAAAAAGGGGAAGATATGGGGCCCCTTGGGTGACTCAGCTGGTTAAGTGGCTGACTCTTGGTTTCAGCTCAGATCGTGATCTCAGGGGCACGGGACTGAGCTCCGTGTTGGGCTCCGGGCTCAACGCATCGTCTGCTTGTAATTCTCTCTTCCTCTTCCTGCAGCTCACCTGCGCGATCTCTCTCTCAAATAATTAAATAAAATCTTAGAAAAAATCTTTAAAAAATTCTTAAAAAATAAAATCTTAGAAAAAATTTAAAAAGGAAAAATAGTAAAAAAAAAAAAAAAAAGAAACAGAAGGCAAACTGAAACAAAACAAAAAAGGATAAGTATGTGACATGACACTGTGGTCTTAGAGATTTATTTATTCATTCTATCTCAATGCAATAAAAAAGCAAGGTTTTGCATATTGTCATAGTGTAAACGTATAATAAGCAAAGAATCTGTATGATGAGAAGAAAGAAACAAAGTATCTTCTCTGATGAGAAGAAAGAAACAAAGTATCCCGTTCAGTGCCTAGGGTCAAAGCAAATTTTAACCAGGATTGGCGTTCCACGATGAAGCGATTTAATTTTTTTTAAATTAATTATCTATCTTTATTATGTTCGACCTAGAGTACATCATTACTTCCTGACGCAGTGGCCAATGATCCCTTTGTGGCATGTCACACCCACACAACGAAGCAATTTTTAAAGACGAGAGCCGGTTGGAAGGCGTTTTCAGACTGGCCGAGATGCACAGTCTTGTTGCCGCCATGGGTGATAAGCTCGGGTTTGAAATGACAGGAGAGAACACAGGTGGCCGATGAGGGACCCGACTGCCTCCTGCCAGTTGGCGGTCTCTCTCTGTGCCCTTAAACTTTGGCTTCATTTGCCAAGGACTTTTCAACCAATTTGGGGCCCCCGGAGTTGTCTGCTCTGTGAGCCAGGCGTTTCAACAGAGGAATTGTCTCCGCGAAGTGGGTGCTTTCCCACTGCAGGACATCAACAGCTGTGGGAACGTGGTGGAGAGCGGAGATGTCTGTGATTCAGCCCGTGGAGATGTGCAGGAAGGCGGGTCTGGGGTCTGGGTGGCTGATGTCCCGGAAACATTGTCCTGCTGCATGGGGACACAGGGCACCTCACCACCCGCCAGAGTTGTACTCAGGTAGGGGTGCAGCTGCTTTGCGGACGCCTGGGTGCACAGGTTTTTCAGGAGCTTTTCTTCCTGAGCCTGAATTGAGGTCACCGTGGCCTCAAGTGGTGAAAGGTGAGAAAGCAGAAAGAGGAAGGACCTGGCTCCTCCGAGCTCCCCCAGGGGTTATTCCCACAAAGCAGGAGCCCCGAGGAGGGAATCCAATCTCCCTGGCCCTTCCCATGGGGGTCCCGGAGGCGCAGGGGGCTTTGAGAAAGGGCAGACCCTGTGCCTCCCCCATTCAAGCCTCCCTTTTGAAGACCTGGGGCTTAGGAATCCGTCTGCAGAAGCCTCGCCCCAGACAGGGCCTGCTGTGTGCCGCAGACAGCTGGATTCTACCCCCCCTCCTCCAGCAACCCCGGGGCTTGGAAGGAAACAGTGAGATCCTGCAGGGGATAAGGGTGGCTGGGCCCCCCCTTCCCCCTCACCGCCCCCAGACGCATGTAACCGATCTGTGGCTGCAAAGACTTCTTTCCAGGGGCACCGTCTGGGGAGTGAGCACGGAGACAGTTTGCGCTCCGTGCCATATAAGCGGGTGGGTCTTCCGGACAAGTTTGGGGTTTTCAGCCATGGGGACCCAGAAGGAGCATCTCCAGGGGCTGTTTGTGTCCCTCCGCCTGCGTCCTGGTTGCCTGAGGGAATAGGAGGGCTGGACAGGTATGCGCCCAGGAGGGGCGCGCCCCTGGGGTACTGTGGGGACAGGTGCGTGGCTGCCGCGAGAGTGGGCTCTGGAGCTCAGAGGAGCTCAGAGGGTAGACCACAGGCACCTGCTGCTGGGCGCTGGGAAAAACTTAACGCACGGGGTCCTTTTGGCCCCCTGCCTCTTAGGCGCGGGGCGGCGCTCCCCAAACTGGATGCTGGAGCCAGGGACGGAAGAGGAAGCCGCCCTTCAATCACTGGGTACGTGGGAGGTTCTCCCCAGCTCACATGCCCTCCCCCAGACTCCTGGCACAGGATGGAGTCATCCCCCGAGGAGGGGTGTCCCGTGTCTGAGACGCCCCGTTTCTGTGTTCTGTGTTTATTGGCGTTAAAGGCACACGGCGCAAGATTTATAGGGCGAGTCCGCTTCAAGCGCGCAATCCCGGGGCATTTAGCACGTTCACAAGGCCTTGCCCCCGCCGCTGCTACCGCGAATTTGAGGACGGGGTCATCGTCCCGCGGAGAAGCCCCGCGCGCGCGCTCGTGCTGACCCAGCCTTTGTCCCACGCTCCCTCGGCCCCTGGTGACGCCCTCTCCGTGTTCCCTCTGTGGGGATTGGGCTGTTTTGGACATTAACTAGGGATGGGATCGCTCGCAGTGGGGCCTCCTGGGTCGGCTTCCACGGGGTAGCAGGTGTCTGAGCTTCGCTGGTTTCCCTGGCAGACTCCTCCGCCAGTCATACGTGACCCCACTGTGTGTGCCCATCAGTCGTAGGCCACGTGGGCACTGGGGTTGCGACGACCTTTTGGCCGCTGTGCGTCTCGCTGCTGCAAACACTGGTGCCCCAATGTCCGTTTGAGGTCCTCTTTTCTCTTCTTTTGTGTGTTCTCTCGTGCCTCTACCTGGGGGAACAGACATGCTGGTTCCAGGGTAGACACTGTGCTCCTGGGGAGGCTGGGCCAACCTTCCACCTGCGGACGGCCTCAGCCGAGTGTGGCCCGTGCATGGTCAAGTCTGATCCAACATCTGGTATCTCCCCGCCTTGGCTGGTTGGTTTTTGGTGACGTGGCGTGCATGTGTTTGTCCCACTAGTATGCGTCGGGCATCGGGGTGCAGGGGACAGTTTTGAGCTGGAGATGCAGGAAAGGGAAGTAGAAAAGGAGGGAGAGACGGAGGAAGGACGCTGGAAAGAACCGAGATGCGGAGACTTCCCAAGTGCGCTCTGCCCGGGAACATTCTGTCTCTAAGACCCATGACCGGCCGGTGTTTATAGAGATGCCTTCAGGTTGCCCGTGGATGGACCGTGTTCCCAGGTCAGGAGGCCTCCAAATCTGTCCTGGATGTTTCTCGTCACTGTCCTTCCTTTCCAGGATCCCCGAATTCCAGACAAGGGGTCTCAGCCCAGACGCCTCCATTTTAGGGAGTTTCGGACTTGTGTCCTCCATCGTGGTCTGTTTTCTCGGGGTCCTGGCTCCCATCATGGGGGGAGGTTATTTATTTATTTATTCTTTCTCCCAGAGCGAGCTGCAGAGTGGACCAAGGCATGGATCTCCTCACCTTCCCGTGTTGCACAGCCGGGCGCACGACCAGAAGCGCAGCCTATGGATGTCTTATCATTTCCCGGACCAGAAACCCCGTGCACCCATCGCTGGGCAGAGAATAAAGTCATTGAGGTCCAAATGCAGGACCTGAAGGAAAGCTGTTGGGGTCCCACGAGCCAGCAGGATGGGCGGTGAGTTTAGGGGCGTCCGTTTTTAGGGACGGAAGAGGAATCAAAGGAAAGACCAGAACCTCTCCAAGGGGATCTGGAAATGGACTCCCTTTTATTCCATTGTGGTAACAACACACCGTACCAACGCTTAGCAGTTTTTTAAACACACACGGCCGCGTTGTGGGGTCTGCATGCCCCGCTGCACCAGTGTCTAGAACTTACTTATCATGCATAATTGCCTCTTTATGGCCACGGCACGAGGGGGTCCCCCTTTTTCCCCATCCGTCAAGCCCTGGCAATTCCCACCGTATCCCCTTTCCAACTGGTATGGGTTTGACTCTTTGACTTTACACGTGCGAGTGAGCTCTTGCAGGATTTGTCTCTCTGTATGTGGCGCATTTCACAATTTCCAAGGTTGAGTAATAGTCCTTTGTGTGCAGAAATGCCCCCCCCCCATTCATCTGTAGGTGCAGACCTGTGGTCTTTGCCTTTGTTATTTTTAAGCCCCTGTTGGAAGAAGGAGAAATGCTGTCACACTGGGGTGTTTGGGCTTGAGTCTATGAGTGTCGGGGGCACGCAAGCCGGTCCCCACCCCAGCCCTTGGGGGAGGCTGATCTCCCGTTTGAGCCATGGTGAGGAAGGCAGGAGGAGGTGTGATGCCCACGGTGCCATCACCTGCTGGCTCGGGGACTTGACTAAAGGAGCTGCAGCTTGTTTGCAAAATAAAACAAGAAGAGACCTCGGGGACGTGTTGGGGCAGGTACAAGGACTCTGCCTCACCCCTGTTCGCCCCGTGTCGGCAGCTCTGTGCACCGGGAGTGCTTCCAAGGGTCTGTGGCTGGGTAATAAGGGATACGATGTCTTCACACCCTGGATTGTCTACTACTCCGGGGATCGGATGGCCGTGCCACCTGCCGGCACCTTCCTCGCGGTCTGATGGGTCATCCCAGCTCCTCTTCTGGGGGTTTCCTGCGAAGGCCACGTCAGCCTCTGATGTGGCTTCTGTGCGGCCTCCTAGGGAACCCAGGGGAAGGCGGAAAGGTGATGAGTCTTTACATCCTTTAGATGTTCTCTTCGATGACTCACACAGACATTTCTTGGAGGAAACGTCGCCCAGAGACCACACGGGCAAATGCCAGCCGTACACACGCGTAAAGAAAGGTGGGGACCGGCTTGGCTGTTGGGCACCGAGTCTGGAGAACGTGGGGTAGGGGATCTGTGGCGAGGATCTCTCTGTTCTCGATGATGGGGGTGATGGGCACAATGGGCATTGGGGTTTATCATGTTTCAAAGAGCTCTGCAGGGAAAGTTTTCTGATCACCCTTGAAGGACGAGGGGGCCGTGTTTTTAAAGGCTCCCGCATGCTCAGAGTCTTCTGGTCACCCTTGAAGAATGGAGGTGCCATGTTTTAAAGCTTCCTACATGCACAGAGGTTTCTGGTCACCTTTGAGGCATTGGGGTGGCATGTTTCCATGCTCCCCATATGGAGAGAGCTGTGATATGGGAACGCTGTGTTTATGTGGCCCATAGGCTAATTGTAAGCCTTGCCCTGAGGGACTATGAAGGAACATCACACCTGTTTCTTCCTCCTTAGCAGTGAGGGAGTGTCCCTGCCCCAGGAGAGCTCCCCTCCGTGGAGGGTTAATTATCAGACCTGCCTGTGAGGCATTAGCAGCCTTCTGGGTCCTGGGGTTTTGCCCCGGGGTTGGGGCTGCCGAAAACTAACTCCCGTGACCTCAGACTGGTCGTTTCCACCAAGGGGCTCGCAGCACAGTTTCAGATGTACCCTGTTTGTCCAGTCACCAGGAACAGGACCTGTGAGCTCTGGCTGCAGAACGGTTAACCAGAAGGGGAGCTCCAAATTAGTTCTACGAACTAGAAGAGCGTCAGAGGATGAGACAAACAGCCAAGTATTCTGGGGAGAAGCATGTGCTGTGCACATAGTGGTGGGGAGACGGGTCAGGGTGCTGGGGTGCAGAGACGGGAGCCTCCCCGTGGCCATCTGCAAATCAGGGCTCAATCTAACCCTGTGTGTGTTTCCATTGTAGTAAGATGCCGTGTTGACCGTGTTTGCTATTTCTAAGGTCACGGTTCAGTGATCTTGCATGCTTTCACACTATTGTGCAAAACAATCCCCATTGTCACCCCCAGAAGTTTCCATGTCCCCAAACGGAAGCTCTGTCCCCATCAAACGCTAACTCCCGTCCTGGTCCTCACCATCTACTGTTTCCGTACATGTGACCTCTCTAGGGACCCATGAGGCTTGGAATCCTATAGGATTTGTCCCTTTGTGTCCAGGTCTGTATTTTCCATGCACACAGGAAGCTTTGCCAAAGTGTTGTGCTTTCTTCCACAAAGAAGAGTGTGTGTGTGTGTGTGTGTGTGTGTGTGTCCTTAGTTAGCTACTTACACTTCTCATATGTTCAAAGGAGTTAAACTTTTCAACTTGGCACATGGGACCATGCATTTCATGGGCCCTGGAATTCGATTTCAGATGGTGGCTGAGGGTAGGTGCCCCAGGATCAGCCGGAAGAACATGTCAGTCCTCTGTGTCTGTGCAGGACAGAGGAAAGGTTTTGTGAATAGTTCCAGGCACACATGTCCTTATGTTCCTGAACAGTTGTCTTTTTTCCCTCCATGCTTGTTTTGAGCTCTAACGGGTGCAGGAGTTTGCATTTATTGATACCTATGCTTATCTTATTTCCTAGATTATTTCTTTTTTCACAACAAAGCTTGGGAATGTGATGAGGGTGGAGAGTTGGGTAGGGGTGGAGAAGCTTCTGGAAGAGCTGACTTCTTGCTCTGGGATCTCTGACATCCTCATGGGGCATAGTAGACATGACCTGGCCAGGGACACGGTACAAAAAGCATCCTTCTTTTAGGATAGTACCTGCATCTCCTGGTGAGTATTTGGAACAGCATCTCATGCAGGAATAAATAATCAGGTCACTTTGCCCTGGTGGACTCTTCTGATCTTGGTTCTAACCCCATGAGTCATGGTTACCCAGATTTCTGTCTTGGAGGAGACCCTACAAAGTCAGATGAGTGTCGTGGAGAGGTTATAGGACCACCCAAGGTAAGAAGAGGCACCCAGATTCCATAGAAATGAAAAATGTATTGAGTCTCTGTTATTGAAGATAGCCGCAGAATTGTCCCAGAATCCTCAAGTCATGCCAGAGAATGTGGCTTCAACACGGGCTTTCCCAGCATTACTCGCAGGTTTCTCAGAGTAAGCTAGTTGATTAAAGCTAATGAGTCAGAAAATACAAAAACCCTTTTATCACGTGCATTCTTCACTCCAGAAAGGCACTAAGGCACCAAAGCAAAACCAAAACCAAAAAAAAAAAAAACCCATAAAGCTACAAACACCAATAAACCCAAACCCCAAACCCCAAAAAGTCATATTCCCAGTGGTATGTCAAAGGACCTTATTTTGGGAAAAGGAAATGTTTTTGTCAAATCATCATCTGCCTTGAAGTCTTTTTTTTTGAGAGACTCATCCCAAACCAACTGGTTTTAGACCCATTACATGCTTGTTGGTAAATTGTGTGGAAAAATCTGCACGATGTTCACGGTGCTGCTGATGGTGATGGTGGTGGTGGTGGTGATGGTGGTGGTGATGATGGTGATGGTGGTGATGATGATGATGGTGATGGTGGTGGTGATGACGGTGATGGTGGTGATGATGATGATGGTGATGGTGGTGGTGATGATGGTGGTGATGATGATGGTGTTGGTGATGATGGTGGTTGTAGTGGTGATGGAGATGATGAGGGGAGCTGCTTTCCTGCTTCGTGCTAAGTCCCAGACCCCAAGTGTAGCCCCCGCAGCTCTAGGACCTGCCTGTGCAGACAACTTTCAATTCCGTTTGCCTGAGGCATCATCTGGCTGTTGTGGATCAGAAGAACATGACTTGGTTTGTGCGGATCTGATGAGTCCTCACGTTCTCTCTCTGCTCATAAAAACCCTTCATCATCTCATCTCAAACACTGGAGTCGTTCTCCTGTTTGTCCGAGGAAACAATGAGGGTTTTCATGAAGAAATAAGTCATAAGACGACAAGAAAACAAATAAAACCCTTAATCAGCTGCTCTCTTGGCAGCTGGGGTTTGCACGTGACCACAACACCCCCGGGACTCCCCCACACAGGACTACCTCGCTTGGCAGACATGTCACCATGCATAATTAGCACAAAAGCTACCAGTTCCCAATACAAGGATCCAGATGGACTTTTTTTTTTTTTTTTTAATTTGGGTGTATGCATAGGAGAGAAGGGACCCCACCCACTTCAGGAAATGGAGTGGGGTTTTATCCACACAGGGTTAATTTTGTAGAATTACTTTTCCTGCATACTATCTCCCTGCCCTATTCTTCAGAGAACTGTAAGAAATTTGAGCCTCGCCCTCTGTGAAAGGAATGTTGTTTGTTGTGGTGCTCAACACGCTCGGGTTTATGTGCGCCGTGAGCAAGTCCATTTCAGAATGTTCTGTCCCCAGATACACAGGATAGTGTGACACCACACACAAGCATCCCGTAGTTGTTGTTGTCAGTGCATGAATCACTCACGCACATGGGGCTTGCAGAACAACATATAATTAGGAAAATAAACAGTTGTATTCTAGTTCTGGCTCTGAACATCCTGCCCAGCTCCTCCTGAGTCTCCCCACAGGGAAGGGCAACACTGACCTCGTGTGCTTTGGATCTTCATGTAGCATGTAACTGGCTTTCCAGAGGAACTAGCCCTGCCCACCTTGTGGTCAACAGATCCAAGTGTGGGGTCGGGATGTCTTCTCAAGCTGTTCCAGGAGCCTTTTGATTCAGTTTCTCTGGTTAAACTTGTGAAAAGCCTCTTGGGAGGGAACTGATGAGTCAGCGTGAGTCCTTCAACTGATTAGATGAGGCCCACCCACGTTAAGGTGGGGAGATCTACTTAGTCCACCAACATAAATGTTAATCTCATGCAAAAACACTCTCACAGAAACTCCCAGAGTAATGCATGACCAATTATTTGGGCACCGCACCACCTAGCCAAAGTGAGACATAAAATTAACCATTACTGTATGACAGACTTAAATAATTAGTGAATGTGTTTCTATATTCAGTAGTGATCTCTATATTTACTAATAAAATGTAGTAAATGCTCTAGTAAATGTATCATGAAGCGGAATAGCTCGAAACATCTTGCTTCTTCTAAAATCCAGAATGATTCCAGAGTGCTCAGAAACTATGAGATGATTCTGGAATTCTGCTGGGTCGCAGCACAAAAACCCAACAGTGTGTACTTTATGAAGTCCACACTTTTCATCCTCATCTGTCTTTTAGAATTTGAAACAATTATTATTTTCCATCTCTTTTTCCTTTTAAAAACTGTACTGCGGGGCACCAGGCTGTCTTAGTAGAGCTTGACTTTCAATTTCGGGGTTGTAGTTCAAGCCCTACACTGGACATGGAGCCTACTCTAAAAAAATTTTTTTAGACTTATTTATTGAATCACACCATATACAATCATATACACAAGTACTAAGTGTGCATCTCGATGGAGTTTGCATATATACCGTCATGTAAAAATCACCCGGATTAAGATATAGCACATTTATGGTAAGGCATAAATCTCTCTCGTGTCCAGTGCCATGCAAAATACCTCGCCCCCCAAGAAGTGACTGTTTCAGCCTCTACAGCCATGGATTAATCTTGCTCATTCTTAACCTTCACATAAATCAGACCATAAGGAATGTACTGTTGATTCTGTCTCAGTGTATCCTCGTGAGATATACCCTTGTTTTCTTCCCAGTAATGCTGGATTCACCCCAATAGCTCTTACCTTCTCATGGCTGTGAAATATTTCTGTGTATGAAAATATCACACTACACTTCTCCATTTCTGGTGGAGGAACATTTGGTTGTTTCTAGTTCTGGCTACAAGGACCAATGATTCAACAAACTCTTTTGTGCGTGTCTTTTGGTGGGAAAAAGGAACTCCCAAAGACGGTTGAGTGCCTTTCTAGTCATGGAAGCCATCACCACGTGTGAGTGCAAGGGGGAGCATGTTCCTAGGTTTAAAGTCTTTTAGGGTGTGTTTGATTATTCATAGAGGACCAGAAGTGCTCAGGTGCATCTGGAATATGATTCCTCAGAAACTGAGACAGTGTAGTATTAGGATGTTCAGAGAAGGCTCCTGATCCATGGTATTGAAGATGTCTCTTTATTATTATTTTATCTATCTATCTATCTATCTATCATCTATCTGTCTTCCTATCTGTATATTGTTGATTTATATGTATCCATTTATTATGTATATCTCCATCCGTATGTCTATCTATCATCTAAGTGTCCATCCATCCATCCACCCATCCACACATCCATCTGTTCCTCCATCTATCTATCTATCTATCTATCTATCTATCTATTTATCATCTATCTACCTATCATCTATCTATCTATCATCTATCTTAGGATCTATCTCCATCTGTATATCTATCTGTCTATCTATGTACCTATCATCTACCTATCCATCCATCCATCCATCCATCCACCCACCCCCCCATTCCTCCATCTGTTCATCTATCATCTATCTATCTAGCATCTCTCTCTCTCTCTATTACCTAAGTACCTATCCATACACCCATCTGTTTATCTATCTATCTATCTATCTATCTATTTATCATCTATCTATCTTTCTATCATCCATCCATCCATCCATCCATCTACCTATTATCTACTTACCTACCTCTCCCTGGCACCAAATAGCTTGGGAAGATAATACAACAAGAAGAAGGGAATGGAAACCTGAAGGTGCTAATTCAAGTCCCCTCTGGGGAAAACCAAACTCAGTGTTAAAATAACTCCTGAGAATACATGGTCTGATGCTACTCATGCTGATGGCTTTTACGGCTTCTCAACCTAATATGTGGGGTTGCATATGGGAGATGATACTGCCCTTTTAAAGCTTTCTCTTCCTCCCCATCCCCTCTCTTTTGAGATAACATAACACGAGTAGGATCATCAAGAGGGCAATGACGATTTCAAGCAATTTCCATGACGGCAGAGGACTGTACATCTCTGTTGTTTAAATTACACTGACAGGGTAATTTGAAGGCTGGGAATGATGGGGAAATCAGGTCCTACATGTGCACGGAGCAATATCAAAACATGCCTTTGTAGAAGCCCTGATGAGACATGCTGGCTGGCTAGGTCACTGGTCCCATTCCCAGCACAGCTCCTACGATGAATAATGAAAGAATTTGTGAGGTCTAGAAGCATACCCTGAGTGCTGTCCTTAATTCTGAATGCTCTGCTATTCTTTAAATTTCTTCTTCTCCCTGCTCCCCCCACCTTTTTTTTAAATCATGGATTTGCTCTTCTCTGTGCAGGAGCTGCTGATTAGAAAGACCTCCTGAGGTCTTTAAATGAGGCTCTGTGGAGCTTAGCAGGGGTTTCGCTGCCAGTCAGAATGAAACATTAGTTAGTGGAGACGTGGACAGCAATGCTCTCGACGCTGTTTCATTGGTGCATTTTACACAGCATCAGGGGCTCTTTGGGAACAATGACATCCCCAGTCTGTGCAGCTGTTGCTTTATTGAAGTGCCAAGGGAAAGGAAGCTGTCACGGAGCTGATGTTCGTGGTCTGATGGCACGCGTAAAGAAAGGAGCAGCTGAACAGCGTCATCTGCTTGTAGGTTGAGAAGGTGTCTGAATGAGAACCGCACTTACCAGTAATGCTTTCTGTCCTCACCAGCATCCTGCAGCGTCCAGACTCCCCAAGTGAGAGCTGCTATTGTGTGTGGAGGTATTGCTCTAGGAAATTTAAAAATTTAAAATTTAATTAAAATTATACTGGACTATTTAAAAATGCAAAATGGGGACGCCTGGGTGGCATAATGGGTTAAGCATCTGCCTTTGGCTCAAGTCATGATCTCAGGGTCCTGGGTTTGATTCCTGGGTCGGGTTCTCTGCTCAGTGTAGAGCCTGTTTCTCCCTCTCCCTCTGCCCCTCTGTCTTGCTTGTGCTCTTTCTCCCTGAAATAAATAAATAAAATCTGAAAAAAAAATGCAAAATGGTTTTCTCAGAAGTAAAGGATGGAACCTAGTTCTCGGGAGGAACCCCTTCAGAGGGTGGGTTCAGCAGACTGCTTCTGGGTGCTGAGGTTCCTTTGCCCTTCTCCCCAAAATAGTGGTGTCTGGTGGGGAGCACGGTCAGTTTACCTCTTATGACATGGCTTATGCAGTGAGGTCAGCTTCAGTGCATTCGGAATCCCCCGAAACTCTGACTTGAAGACTCTCTAAAAGACATGCCATCTGGAATCCTGGAATGTGCGCTTATTTGGAAATAAGCTCTTTGCAGATGGATTAATTGAGGATCGTGAGATGCGTCCATTTTGGACTTAGGGTATGTTCTTTTCCAGTGGCAAGTGTCCCCACAAGAGACAGAAGAGGAGACACAGACACAAAGGAGAAGCCAATGAAGATGGAGGCAGAGGTGGGAGGCACACAGCCACCAGCCCAGGGACACCTGGAATCCCAGCAGCTGGAAGAGGCAGGAAGGAACCTCCCCTGGAGCGTCAGGAGGGAGCATAGCCCTGCCCCACCTGGATCTCAGTAGCCCTGCCCTGCCTGGATCTCAGCGGCCCTGACCCGCCTGGATCTCAGTGGCCTGGACCTCAGACTTCTGGTCTCCAGAGCTGGTGGAGGACACCTGTATGATTTTTTTTGAGCCCCCAGCCCCAGATTGTGGTCATTCCTTATGGCTGCCCTAGGAAACTCACACACTTGTCTACGACGTCTTGCTTGGGGTCCCTTACTACAGCAGCCTTGGGGAACTTACGCTCTCAGTCCGAAGAACCGAACAAACAAGTGGCAGTTTCTAGCACAACTGGAAATGGAGGACACATGCCATTTCAGGGGTAAGTCCATAGGAACTGTTTCCTTCTTAGTACTGGTTTGGGGGATGGATTAGCTAGAGCTTCAGGTTTGCGATCAATTGTTTCTGGTTTTTTTTTTTTTTTTTAGATTTTATTCATTTATTTGACACAGGGAGAGAGAGAGAAGAAGGAGAGAGAACAAGATGGGGGAGCAACAAGCAGAGGGAGAAGCAGGGTCCCTGCTGAGCAGAGAGCCTGATGTGGGTCTCAATCTCAGGACCCTGAGATCATGACCTAAACTGAAGGTAGACGCTTTAGCAACTGAGACCCCCCAGGCATCCTTGGAAGGCAATCAATTGTTGCTTCAGCTCTAGAAGGGGTCTGAACTAGTTCTTGCCCATCGGTAAAATGCAGGCAACTCTTTACTCATCATGTTGAGTGAACATGTACTTTACAGGAGCACAAAGTGTGGGTGCACTCACATGGTTGTTAGGCTCCTAGGGAGCCAACCGTTGATACCCTCATTTGGCTTTTAGGATGCATGGATGACAGAGCACATGCAACACACAATACAGGTTTGAATTTCCACCTGCTCTTGCTAGAGGTCTTTCAAAACATCTTTTGGGGCTGGGAGAGAATGGGAAAATCATTTCCGTAAGCTCTGTAATTGATCAGTCTTTCCGATTTTGAATGCTTATGGGACCCACTGTGGGAGATAAAGCTGATTTAAAGCTGGCCAGGAAGAGCTCTGTCTATCCCTGGAGATGCCTGGAGGTCTGTTCTTTGGTCCACAGCCTTGATAAGAGCAGTGGAATTTACCATATGCTGTTTATGTCTGAAACAAGCCGGGAAGCCCATGGGGTCCTCTTCTTTACAGATGGCTTGTGACTGGCCTAACCAGTGAAGTCGGTGTGGTTTGACCATCCATCCGCAGAGCTTGAGGTTCTCCTGAAGAAGCCAAAACTCTTCACACAAATCCCACTGGTTCCCTTGAAGGGGCATGTGACAGCATACCTGGATTCCACTGTTGGCCTCCATTTGCTCGTTGCACGGCGTCCTTCACTTTGCAAGGAAATACAAGCTTTATCCTTCACACCCATTAGAATGGATGCCATCAAAAAACCAGAAAACGGTCCATAGTATTCCATTGTGTATATAGACCACATCTTCTTTATCCATTCATCTGTGGATGGACATCTAGGTTCTTTCCATAGTTTGGCTATTGGCTACTATGCAGCCATCAGAAGAAATGAAATCTTGCTATTTGCGACAACATGGATGGAACTAGAGCGTATCATGCTTAGCGAAATAAGTCAAGCAGAGAAAGACAACTATCATATGATCCCCCTGATATGAGGAAGTGGTGATGCAACATGGGGGCTTAAGTGGGTAGGAGAAGAATCAATGAAACAAGATGGGATTGGGAGGGAGACAAACCATAAGTGACTCTTAATCTCACAAAACAAACTGAGGGTTGCTGGGGGGGGGGGGGTTGGTAGAAGGGGGGTGGGATTATGGACATTGGGGAGGGTATGTGCTTTGGTGAGTGCTGTGAAGTGTGTAAACCTGGTGATTCACAGACCTGTACCCCTGGGGATAAAAATAATTATATGTTTATAAAAAATAAAAAATTAAAAAAAAAAAAAACAGAAAACGGTGACCATGGGAGAGGAGGGGTAAAGATGGGATCCCTTATGCGTTGCTGGTGGGAAATGGTGCAGCTGTTGTGGGATACAGGGTGTTTTGTCAAAACATTAAATGCACAAGTACCATGAGATCCAACAACTCCATGTCTGAGCAATTACCCCCCGAATTCAAAGCAGAATCTCAAAGACATGGAGACCCGTGTTCATAGCAGCAGTGGGTCCCATGACTGATGGTGGAAGGAAGCCAAATATCCATGGATGGATGGGCAGATAGACAGAAGGTGGTCCATGCACACAGTGGGAAATGACTCAGCCTTAAGGTGTTGTGCACCTGCTACGATATGGATGGACCTCAAGAACATGGTGCTGGGTCACCAAAGGACAAATCTTGTGTGATTCCATGTCTATGAGGTCCCCAGAGGAGTCCCATCCACAGACAGGCCGAGAGCTGGTGGGGCTGGGGGTTGGCGGAGGGAGATGTCAAGTTAGGGTTTGATGGGGACAGACTTTCAGATGGGGAAGATGGAAAGTTCTGGAGACGGATGGTGGGGATGGTCACGACAGTGTGGCTGTGTTCCGTGCCACGGAGCTGTGCGCTTAAACATGGTTAAGATGATAAATCTGATGGTACGTGTACTTCACCTCAAAATTAAATAAGTAAATGAACTTATTTATAAGGAAATAAACTATATAAGTAAGTAATTTATAAATAAGTAAATGAAATAAATAAAAGCTCTGCATCGGTATGCTCATGCCCTCAATTTGGGAAATTTTTGCATCTACCTATAAACAGCTTTGAACTGCACGGCCTTCTTCAAATTCAGTTTATTTATCTGCAGATGAAGCTCTATGCCTTCCTGTAAAGTTTGGGATATTTCTTTAAGTCTCTTCATTATATTACTATATCGTGTATTGTATTTTATGTGTATATATATGCAACTTTGTGTTTTATCGAACTATGTTTTAGCCATCTGTATTTATTATATTAACTAATTGTAACCATGTTATATGAGCTAGTAAACCTAAGGCTGTTGCTTGGACAAATTCATGGAATGCAAAGCCACATAATTAAGTCACTAGAAGATTTTATTAGTTTTAAAAGGTGAAACTGGTCAGTACCATATTTTCCTGAGGAATGCAAGATAACCCCCCACATTTTGCAAAATGCTGCAAGCTTGCTTCATCATTTAATATAACAGGTCCCAAGAATTTTTGATTCTTTTTCTGCTTCTGTATTACTATAAAATTTGTATTTTGCATGTACTCTTAACTATTTTTTAAAAAGATTTTAATTTCAAGTAATCTCTACATGCAATGTGGAGTTTGAACTCACAAGCCCAAGATGAAGATTTGCATGTTCCACTGACTGAGTCAGTCAGGTGCACCCTCTTCACTATTTTTTAAGGGCCAGAACTTTTTATGGTAAAAGTGAAATACAGGTTCTCCTTTTAAATCTGCAGAAAGCCATAGCCTTTCTAGTGATGTGAAAGACGTTTGTTTCAAAAATTAACGTGATCATTGGCTTGCAATCGCACCAGAAATGCTTTGTCCCATTTTGCAATGAAACACACATGAGCTTATGGGTGTATATCGCTGTTTAATTAAGTTACGCTCTTGGCGGCATGTTGCAGAGACATCAGCATTCCTGTGGCTCACACAGGAATACAGGTTTTAATTTTTCATGTATTTTCTATACACATCGGGAGACAAGGAGACGGAAGGCTATAATCCAAGACTGGAGACCAAAAGGGGTCCAGATTGATGTGTTTGCATTGTCGCTGTCTGTGTCCTCAGGGTCCGTGGCTGTTGTGGCTCAGACACTATTGACATAGGACTGAAGGAGACCAGAGAGGGGAGAGCTCGCTTCCTGTGACCCACACGAGCAATGGAGGAATGAAGATATTTCTCAGAGAGCACCATCGGGGCTGTACACCACATCTTAGTTGGCTCAGGCATCCATAACAGAACCCTACAGATAGGGTGACTTCAACAACAAGCATTTATCTCTCACTGCCCTGGAAGCTGGGAGTCCAAGATCCAGGTGGGGCTGAGGCTGGGAGTCTGACATCCAGGCGGGGCCAAGGTTGGTTCCTCCTGAGGCCTCTCTCCTTGGCTTGTAGACACCCTCTTTGTCCTGTGTCCTCATGAGACGGAGAGAAAGAGCTCTGGGGTCTTCTACTCCTCTTAAAATGGCATGAGTCCCATCATGGGGGCCCCATGGCATGACCTGATGGAACCCTAATCAACTCCAGAAGATACTACCTTCTCATACCATCCAGCTGGGGTTTAGGGCTTCTACATATGAATTCATGGGGAGTTGGCAGGGGGGGATACACATTCAGTCCATAACAACCATCTACCCAGAAAGGGAATGAATAGATCTCCCAACTTCCATAGTTTAAAAAAAAAAATGTCGTGAGTTTTGGGATTGAGGTTGTGCATGAATCAGGGATCGAAAGATGCAGGATACACATGTTTCTTTCAATATACAGAAAGTAAAAGTTTCCTCATCCTTTTTTTTTTTTAATTTAAAGATTTTATTTATTTATTTGACAGACAGAGATCCCAAGTAGGCAGAGAGGCAGGCAGAGAGAGAGAGGGGGAAGCAGGCTCCCTGTTGAGCAGAGAGCCCGATGCGGGGCTCGATCCCAGAACCCTGGGATCATGACCTGAACCAGAAAGCAGAGGCTTTAACCCACTGAGCCACCCAGACACCCCTCCCCATCCTTTTTAATTGAAGTATAGTTGATATAATATTTTTGAAAGTAAAATACTTTTTTTTCCCCAAACTGGCATTACTATTATTTTTAATTTTTTTTCATTTTATTTTATTTATTCCAACTTACAGATTTTTGTATATTGAAGAGCTCTTGATGGCTTAATGCTACCTTATTTCCTGATAAATTCCCAGATGGCAACTCTTTGGTGTGTGTGCATGGTAGAAAAGTCATGAGTTGGAGGCTGGGAACACAGTGGGTGTCAGCATTCTTAAAAAAAAAAATCACAGTACCTAGTTTTGTGCGAACTCATTGTAAGCGTTTTCTGGGAACTTGTTGTTAAAATAACAAGAAGCCGGACACCTGGGGGACTCCATCGGTGAAGCATCTGCCTTCAGCTCAGGCCATGATCCCGAGGTCCTGGGATGGAGTCCCTCATCCGTCTCCTCGCTCAGCGGGGATCCAGTTTCTTCCTCTCCCTGTGCCTCCCCTACACTCACGATCTCTCTCTCTCTCCCTCACATAAATAAATAAAATCTTTAAAAAATAATAAATAATATGACAAGAAGCCAAGGAAAGAGCTCTTTCCAAGATTTCTCAATGCATTTTGGTACAGCTCTGGCTACAGGGACACAGACATGGGTAGATGACTAGACACATGGTCAATGACAGTTGTGACCAATGATGGGACTCAGTATAGACCAAGTGAGGTGATCAAGGCTGTCAGTACCAGCTGCCCCAAAAAGTTGTAGTTAAAGGCACTTCTGAAGGATGGGTAGGCAGTGCCCTAGGGAACAGAGTTCCATATATGGGGACTGATTAAGGAGAGAAGAATTTGGAGAAGGACGTGGCAGGAAGACCAATATGGTTGTGCGTGAGACAGGTGGGTGTGCTGGGAGTTGAGACACAGGTCAGATTCTGTATGTGTGTATGTGTCATGCACGTCCTTGGAGAGAGGCTGACATTCTCCAAGGAGCGTGGTGAGTGGGGGACAGGTGCAGAGACATCACTGATAGAGGTGAGAGATTGAAGGTGACAGTTGGTAGCTGCAAATACTGCTTCTATCATGAGACAAAGTGTTAAGAGTGTTGTGATGGTACAGAATGGGTTGTGGACCTAAGATGGCTCTGTACATCTCTACAGAATGTCTAGATGGATCAGAAACCAAGAACAGTGTGGAAATGGGCTTCATTCATGTGCATATGCCCGGACCAAGGTGTGTCCCGTGACACAGCTGCAAATATCAAAATAATGTATCCAGCCAGCTCGCTGGTATTAACTTAGTGTCTCCTCTTGGCCAGGAAAGGATCGTGTGTGTGTGTGTGTGTGTGTTTGGTGTATTTTTTTTTTTTCAAAATCTAATCTTTGCTAATGGATAGTCAGTGCCGTTTTCTGGATTTTTATGGTTCTCCCATTATAGATAATGATGCAAGGGACATCCTGGTGTCACTGTTTTCCCTGAGTGCACAAGCAACCATTTAGATCTGGAATGGCATGGAAAATGTTCTCTGCACTTTTGATACAATTTTGCCAGGTGGCTTGTTGACGTTTGTAACATAGTTCACTCCCCCAAACAGAGGCTGAGTGCCATCTGGATTTATGTCCACAGTTAATGGTTGTGTTTGTGTTTGTCGTGTCTTCCTCTCTTTCTCTCTCTTTTGGCCCTCTCTGAATTTGATTATTTATTTGCAATCTGCTTTATTCATGGCTTATTAGCCATAAATACAGCTAATTTGCCATAAAAATAGCCAAAAATAATATGGCTAATAATTATTTTCACAAGAATCATGCAAAAATATTTAATACACTATAGTGCAAATTTTAAGATAAATATAAGCGTGCTTCCTTCATGTACTTGATGAACTTATCTATCTAAAGTTGACTATATTTATATAATTTAAGGTATATATCATCCCACCGCGTAACTGGGAGAAAACCATGTAAGTCATTCTCATCATGCATGGTTGTTGTCGAACTTGCTGCAAACATTAATTTAGCCAACACTAAACCATTGTTCCTCGGGAAATATGGAATCGGGTTCCTGCAACCTCTGGTCACATTTCATCAAGTGATCCACACATAATTTTGTTTTCTGTGCATGTATGTCTGAAGACATTTTCTTTAAATTTTATTGTTGATTCACCCACATTGAACTCAGAGCCATAGAGACTAGAATTAATATTTGAATGATGTTTCTCTAACACATGGGTTTCCTCCATATGGCACGTGGCAGCCTCCTTGTGCCCAGGAGTACAGAATGCCACTTCAGTCTTCTACGATCTTGAAAGGGCCTGAAGTTGGTTTGGGGGTCCCAGATACATTTTAGCTTGTAGGAGAATTTTCATGTGTGGAGGCTGCCAATAATAAGGTTTACAGGCATGCTTGAGTAGCCTATAAAATTTGTGGGTAAAACTTAACATGCATTCATTGACCTAAGGTATAAAATGGCAGCAATCATTGCATGCTACCCAATGGTTGCTTCCAACAATGAGTGGCTTGAAACAATAAGCACTTATTATTTCCCACAGTTGTGTTGGCTTCTTTTGGAGGGGACATTTTGTATGTGGGATGGGTGCATATCTAACTTCATGGGTCTATGAAAACGATATCTTAGTTTCTGTCCAGTACCAAGTACCCAGCACATCTTTCTGACTTCTTCTTACCTTCATGTCGGACTTTTGGAATCTGAAAATTCCCCACTGATTTGCCAACCTGCTGATGCACTTTTAAATATTTTAAAAAAGATTTTGTTTAGCACGATGAGGCAGAGCAGCATTGGTAGAATTAAACATTGAAATCCCATAAATCCTTATTTTCCAGGTATTTGACCATCTACATGCAGTGAGGTTATTAAAGTCATATCCATGTGGGCCCAGTGAACAAGATCCTAGGAGGTCAATTCCCAAGTGTTTGCTTAACTGGTAGCATTTGGTATGCACATACACTGCAAAGACATGCAAACAGGGCTTGCGGGATGGGTATACATCGCTGAGAAAATGACAAGAAAATACCATTCCCAAGAGAAACTCATTTGGAATGCTGCATTTCCATGACGTTATTTTTACGAGAACCACGTAAAAAAAAATATTCAAGGCAGTACGCAAAATATTTTTCCTTCTAACAATGAAGCCAGTGATTCTTTCATGGGAGATGTTATCTGCGGAATGTGGCTCTGAAGAGCGGATATAGTTGAGTGAAGGGGTAGAGTTGAATTCACCTGCTGTGGGGACGGCTCTTGATCTGGTTAGGGAGAAGTTTTGTGTGCAGTGGGACATGTGGGCATGGGTTCCTGACCGAAGGATTCCTTCTGATAATCTCCGGAGTGTCTTGTGTGAAAGTGTAGCCTCACACCAGCCGCTGGTGGGTGTGTCATTGGATAATCCAGCCTTGCTCCTGAGGGGAGGCAAAAAGGGAGCAGAGAAGCACAGTCGGGGTGTTCCATGAAAGAGGAAATCATGTCCCTGCGACCCGAATTCAAAAACGACCTTCTAATTTAAATAGCGAACACCCTGGAGGCCAGACGAGCCCAACAAGAGTTGGCGGAGTGCCTAGCGTCCATGAGTAAGGAGAGTGAGGGGCACAAGAAATGCTTCTAGAATCTTTCTGTCCAAAGAGGAATGCACTTTCATCCATGGTTCTAAATGACCACACCTTTGCTCTTAATTTTTAAATGTGATAAAATAGACATCATGTAAAATTGACCATCGTGACTCTTTTTCAGTGGAGAGCTCAGTAATGCTAAATGCATTCACATTGTTGTAAAACCATCCCCACCATCCATCTCCCTAAGCTTCTCATCATCTAAAGCCTAAACTCTGTCCCCATGGGACGCTAATTCCTCATCGTCTTTCCCCCACCTCCTGGTACCACCATCTTTCTGTCGCCGTGAATGTGACTCTTCTGCGGGACCTCCAATGTGGGGAATCCTATAGGATTTGTCCTTTTGTGACTGGCTTATGTCACTCGGTATTGTCTCTGCAAGGTCCTCCCCCACTGCAGCAGGTGGCAGGATGTCCTTCCTTTCTAACACAAAGTCATGTTCTGTTGTGTGGAAGCACCCCACTCCATGTTTCTCCATGGCCGTCTCATTGAAAGGAGCAGCTGTGTGAAGCCGTGTAGTAGGGGTGCTTCCTGACCCTGTTTTGATAAAGGGTAGGGCAACTGTAGCTAATCAGGTCTTGGGGAAAAGCGTCAACACTTCCTTGTGGTCCTGGGTCAGGGAGACAGAACCTCAAGGTGGAGGAATGTGGCTCTGAAGAGCGTGGAGAAGAAGGTGGAGAAGAAGCTCCCTCCGCCTGGTAGCCCTCAGTTACATGAATGCAAGATGACACGATGCTTGGAGGTCTTCCTTTCCCTTCCCCAGGCTCTCAGCGTGTCAGATTTCACAGTGGAAGAAGCTGGTGGAGATCAGGCTTGGCAGTCTGCACGCCGGGGGCTGGGAAAATCCCGTTCTCTAGGCAGCCAGTGAGGCTCTCCAGCATCTGCAATCACATCCCTCCCTACCCTCCCAAGGGCATTAGGGGAGCTCAAATTGCACAGTGGTTTCGGAGAACAATGGGATATCAGCATGTCACCTGGACTTTGGACTCTGCACTCTCTTGGATTCCTCATTTGGTGGCCGCATTCATCCCCAGATCACAGTTACCTATGGAAGAGAACAGCATTTGTCCATTTGTTGAAACCACCTGGGCTCTTTAACGATAATTATCTCTTGGGCTCTCTGCCCGCAGAGAGTCGGAGACTGGAAGAGAATCTCTTTTGCTCTATCTTATCTATTTGGCACACACTTTTGTGGGGACACTTATCTCATTTTTGCGGCGCTGATTTGTTTACAGGTGTGCCAGCCTATCGAGAATCCAGACTGAGAGGCGGTCAAAGACCAATGCCTGGGAGAGCACACGTCTTCTGTTCCTAATGCCGGGGCGGGCCTTGAGTACTGTGTACCTTAAGTAAGTCCTCACTGAGTGCAGAGTTCATGCGTCAATGTCATTCTACAGATGGTTCTCATTCAACCAATGTTCCTTTACAAGACTCACTTCTGAGGCTGCAACCCTGCCCCCTACATTCTGTTGCCCTGATCACACCTGATGCACGACCATGCCAATAACTGAGATTTTCCCCTCTCTGTTCAGTTAATTAAAGCCAGGAAAATAAACAACAAACCCAAGCAGTATCCTGGTTTGGAGGCAGTTTATAAACACAATCATATTACAGAAATACAAGCATCAAATCGTGATATTTTCTCAGAAACAGTGTTCACGGGGAGAGGTGGCAGACTGAGAGAAAGGGTGAGTTATAGGGGCGATCTCCACCATATGGAGACCTCAAGTGGAAAATGGAATTTTATCAGTCTGTTGCCAGGAAGTTGGGGCTGGAATGGTTGGTTACCTGTCCACCAAATAGCCATACTCCTTGTCTGTTGGGTTGTCTTTGTGTGGGGAGATGGTTAGGGCACCTGAATCTATACTAGCCAGGACTCCATCCCTATCTGGACATCTAGATGGACCCATAGGAAGACATCTTGCCAACAGAGTGGGTCGAGTCATGCATTTCATTTTTGATTCAGGTGCTTAGAAGTGGGCATGGCTTTTGTCATGGCGTCCTAGATGGTTTACCTCCATGTTGAAGCCCTAGATCCCAGGACCTCAGAATGGGACTGTAATGTATTTGGAGGTGGGAGCCTTCAAGAGGGGATTAAGGCAAAACGATGTCATGAGGGTGGGCCCTGATCCCATAGGACTGGGGTCCTCTAAGCACAGGGGATGAAGACATAGACACACACAGAGGGTCGACCAAGTGAGGACACAAGGCGAACATGGGGTCTGCACACCAAGGAGAGAAGCCTCAGGAGGAATCAGCCTCAGCCCTGCCTGGATCTCAGACTCCCAGCCTCAGGCCTGCCTGGATCTCAGACCCCCAGCTGCAGCCCTGCCTAGATGTCAGCCTCCCAGTCTCTAGGACCAAGAGGAATTAAATGTCTGTGGTTTGAGCCACCTGGTCTATGGGATTTTGTTAGGGCAGCCCTAGCAAAGGAATATACCTTCTCCATCCCCTCTTCTCTGATGGAATATTGACAATCCAGGTGAACCTGGGAAGGGTTGCAGGTGTCAGAGCCACAAAGTGCAAAGATCCAGGTCCCTTCAACCCACTCTTGAGCAGCACACCAGCCAGCCAGAAGCATTCGTTTTTGGAATGAACGCTGGGTATATGCTATTAACACTGACCTGTGCGGTCCATCAGTTAAAACCGCTTAGCAGGACCCTAACTCTCCAAATACTTTTTCCAAGCACAGTGTTTTGCTTTTCGTGAAAGGATATCATATCAGGTGGTGATATGATATCAATTTTGCCTTAATTCCCCTTCAAAGTGCTCTTTCCTGGTGTCCTGTGTGTGTGAGCTTCCTGGTGGAATTCTAGTACTGGCTGTTGTGGTCCAGGCCTGGGTGTTTGTGTCTGATGAATGACGGTCGCCCTTAAGATGGAGTCCAGCTGTCTTCACGACTCAGGTTGCTTTCAGAGAGTCTTGGGCGTCGTTAATAAGGTGAGCTCTTTGGGTCCCGATACAAAGAGAGAAGATAATTTATTTTCTGCAGAGTTTTGCTTCCTAAAGCTCCATGTTACATTACATTTTAAAGGGCATTTCAGCAAATGATGTATGAAATGAAAAAAATATATATATCTGTATGGTTTCACATAAAGGGCATGCATAACTAGAGAATGACTGAAATGATGTGGAAAAAGAGCTCTCTGTTTGTTAAAAACAAAAGTGTAGAGCTTATGCTTTGGGTAAATTTGTGTCAATTGGGCAAACATTATGTGCTTATTATGTGCAAGACACTGTATGGATTTTCTGGTAAATAAAGTATGGATTTATTCTGAAGAAGGGCACGGTGGTTCGGTTATCCAGCAGGGCAAGGATTTTGGCTGCCACAGAGGTAGACAAAGGCGTATGATGATGTCATCTTGAGAGGTGGCGACAGCAGTGGGAAGAGTTATGGGAGGAGAAAAATGTGTGGTTATTTCAAGAGAGGGTGACTGACTATTTTAGTTTTTAAGTGGATACTGTTTATGTTGTGCCCCCACAAAGGTGTGTCCAGATCCTAACATGTAGAACATTGGGATGTAAACTTTTTGGTTTTGGATAAAATTTGCAGTTGCAATGAACATATGGATTTGGGGATAAGCTCATCCTGGATCAGGGATGCCCTGAATCCTATGATAGGGGTCCTTCTAAGACATAGAAGAGGAGCCACAGACACAGGAGACACCACATGAGGACAGATGCAGAGATGAGAGAGACACAGCCACCAGCCCAGGGATACCTGGAGCCCCAGAAGCTGGAACAGGCAGGGAGGACCCTCCCTTGGAGCCTTGGAAGGGATTATGGCCCTGCCCAGCCTGCATCTCAACATCCTTGCCTGGCCTGGATCTCAGCAGCTCTGCCCGCCTGGATCTCCGTGGTCCTGCCCCACCTGGATCTCAGACTTCTGGTCTTCAGAGCTGGGGAAGGATACATTTCTGTTATCTTCAGCCACCCAATTTGTGATCACCTGCTACTCTAGACCCTGTGAAACTAATATATAAGGGAGTCAAGTTTTATCTTCCACTCAAAAGTCTTCCAGGATAACTAGGCAGTCCTCCTATATAGTTCTAACTTTCCCCCTTTCTTTGGGATTATAACCCAGTTTCTTTAATCCTTCTTTCCTTTTCAACCCTCTGTTTTAAAACCATGAGCCTTTTTATAGTAATTATTTCAAACATCAGTTCCTCCGTAGGCACACTGAGACCAAAGAACCCTTTTGCCTTGGGTCTGGAAAGCCAGAAGGAGGAACACACTTGGAGTTGGCTGGCTGGTGGCAGCTCTTGGGTGTGGCAGGGTATGCAGTGGGTGAGCGGTGGTAGTAGTGTCTGTATCTGGACTCTCACACTGGTGGTATGGGTGGATACTGGATGCTTACTTATTTGGGGTTTAGGGTTAAGGTTAGGGCCAACCAACACACAACCACTGAAATGAAATAATACCTTTGGCTTGGGTGCCAGTTCCTCCTAAACAGTTGTTGATTGTAGTAATGCATGATTCCATGGGACTTTTACAGATCAACCGACCAGAGGTGGAAGTCTTGAGATGGGCATGTCCTAGATACAACCCAGTGTGGGGAAGATGGCGGTCTCTGCAAGCTGGCTTCTGGGGATGAGGGAATCCAGCTGGAAAGCAAATCCACGCATGTGCCGAGTGTGTCAGGAGTGATTTCTCAGGACAAGGGTGGCCAGGAAGGTTAACATTTTCCCACCAGACTCTCATACTGGGCATAAACAAAACTGGTAGTTTGGAGAAGGTTCTACTTATTATCAAGCCCAGAAATGGGAGAGAACAGGTATAGAGATGATAATAAAGTGTGGTTATTTTGGCCTCTGTTGAGTTCACAAATAAAATAGCCTCTTGGTGGAGGCAAGTTTCCTTCATTTGAATTGTAGTTGCCAAAGAGAAATAACAGGAAAGAGCCACTTAAAAAAATCATGTAACAAAGTCAGAGATCCACTTGAATAACAGGTGTTTATGAAGGCCATGTTCCCTGGACCCCACTCTTTTTATAAAATATGCCCTTTGGGAAAGCAAGCTGGCATTAAGGGTGTTCTGATGAGCCAGCATCACCCCGTCATCCCAGGAGTCCTGTGGGGCGATGCCAGGGGCTATATGCTCAGAGCTCAACCATCCCATAGACATAGAACCACCGCATTTTAACATGACAAAGCACCTCTCTGATCTTCCAGGTTGGTGACTAGTGAGAAGGATAAAGTCAAACAAAGGTAAGTCATTGCTCAGCCCCATGGGATGTACCTTGGACTCAGGGTCAAATATTGTTGCTACACCCAGTTTGTAGAAGATGATTTTTATTCATTGGGATTTAATTAATGCCATACTTGTGTGAATGGAAATTATGTATATGTGATTTTATAAATTTATAACGGGTAGGTAGATACATAGATGGATAGATATAGATAGATGCGCACATATGTGGACAGATGCGTGGATGTGTAGATGTTAGATACATGGCTACATAGATACACATAGACAGATGGATAGATAGGTACATGCAAAGATAAATACACACATAGGTGGGTAGATAAATATTGACAGATAAATGGATAGATAGATAGTTGTATACATAGACAGATATGATGGATGGATGGATAGATAGATACATAGATACATAGATACATAGATAAATACATAGACAGATATGATGGATGGATGGATGGAGAAATAGAGGGATGAATGGATGGATAGATAGATGGATAGATAGATATATGGAGAGATATGATGGATGTATGGATAGATAGATAGATAGATAGATAGATAGATAAATAGATACATAGATATGTATGATGGATGGACAGATAGAGGAATGAGTGGATGGATAGATAGATATGATGGATAGATACATAGATATGTATGATGGATGGATGGATGGACAGATAGATAGAGGGATGAATGGATGGGTAGATAAATAAATATGATGGATAGATAGATAAATTAGATAACAGATAGATAGAGGATAGATAAATGATAGATACATAGATAGATACATAGATATGATGGATGGATGGAGAGATAGATGGATGAATGTATGGATAGACAGATACATTTGATGGATAGACAGATGATAGATTGATAGATAGATAGATACATGCATACATAGATACGTAGACAGATATGATGGATGGATGGATGGATGGATAGATACATACATACATACATAGATGCATATGATG
>NC_081575.1:122067109-122170189 GCF_022355385.1 Mustela nigripes | reverse complement strand
GATGGATGGATGGATGGACAGATGGATGAGTGGATGGATAGATAGATATGATGGATAGATACATAGATAGATATGATGAATGGATGGAGAGATAGATGGATGAATGTATGGATAGATAGATAAATATGATGGATAGATGATAGATTGATAGATAGATACATACATACATACATAGATACATAGACAGATATGATGGATGGATGGATGGATGGATAGATGGATGGATGGATGGATAGATACATAGATACATATGATGGATGGATGGATGGACAGATGGATGAGTGGATGGATAGATAGATATGATGGATAGATACATAGATATGATGGATGGATACATGATGGATGATCGATAGATAGATGATAGATATGTAGAGAGATACATAGAAAAATAGATACATAGAAGAAAGGACAGACAGACAGCTAGATTAATAGATAGACAGACAGACTGTAGTAGAATGCACCTAGTGAAAATATAGTTAAGAAAAATAGAACATGAGGCTTTCCATTCTATAACCCCAAGGCAAGAGAAGTCATGCTAATAAAAAGCAAACAATGGCAAAAAAACAAAATTTTTATCCGGAAGCACCCTTCCAGCAAAAGAGAATGTGGAACAAACAGAATATTAAACACTTGCAGTTGCATTTGCATAAGCAATGAAACAGGCGATTATTACAAGGAGGAGAGAGTCAACGTCAAACGTTTTAATCAATTATTGATGGGCACAGAACTCTAGCACATTTTGGAGGGTTGAATGTCATCGTGATTTCTCAGTTTTTACATTTATTTTATATTTTGCGGTCGACTCTTCCCCTTTCTATCGAATGGAATGCAACTCGTCAGGTTCCCTTACCGAAATGGACTCTCAGACCTTCTGTTGCAACAGGAGGAGGCAGACTATGTGGAGGACACACTTACTTACTGCCTGGGTCTGGATCACGAAGGGGCTGGAGACTGGTGATGCTCCCTCCAGTCAAGAGCTGGCCATCCCACTCTTCCTGGCCATCCAGGAATGCTTTGGGTTGCCCAGCAAGACCTCCCCACCACCCATGACGAGGAGCCTACCCTAGGCGGCAAGGGAGAGGCACCGGGTCTCTGCAGAGAAGTGAGTCCTAGAGCAGGAAGAGCTCTCCCTGTGTTTGCAGACTGCTGCCTTGAGAGGTTGTGGGAAGACAACAGGAACAGGTTACTCCCTACTGCACACTGGGTCACGGAAAGCTCTCGTGACAAAGAATCAAATCATCCCTGGGTTTTGAAAAGATGTTTGCAATGTGCTTTCCATTCCCAGAACAGCCACACTTGGCATTTACATCGAAAGGACTTCGTCAAGCCCGTAATTAATTTTGTGAACAATGGTAGTGAACTGGGTGCCCTCTGCACCCTTGGATGATGCTTCCTGTGAGACCATTGCTCTGTGTTTATCAAAGGGACAATGGGACCATGTATTTATTGAGCGCTACTGAACAGTAGCAAGCGGGTAAAGCCACAATATGGCTGGTGGGAGTGGAGAGAAAACAATTCCCCCCCTCTCCTGACAACCACAGTTGTCCTCTGGATTTCTGGGTCTGTTCATCGGTTCTGTTTCTTGCAGTCCACATACATGTGAAATCACAGGGCACTTGTCTTCTTCTGTCTGACCTATTTCAAGAAGCAAAAACACCCAGTGAGTTGCTCAAACAATGGAACATAGAAAGGCCACATGACCTAGAAATTCCACATCTGGGTGCTTACTCCCGTCCACCCCCAGTGAAAACCTTCATGCAGAAGACGACACACCCCTCTGCGTTTTGCAGTGTAACTTGCCATGACCAAGATATGGAAGCAACCCAAGTGTCCATGGCTGGATGAAAGGATACAGAAGACGTGGGGTGTGTCTACACGAGACAGAAGTATTTGTTCTTCTCCATGGCATCGTCCCTCCTGTGAACTCAGGGAGTTAGCACTGAGTTATCGGGATCTAACTCCGGGGAGTTAGGACAGGAGCTAAACATCCCTTCCCCGTGGCCTTCCAGGGAGGACGGTCATGATGAATGAATGAACAAAGGTCATGTGTTACGGGCATACGGTGGAACATTCTTCAGTCCTGCCTCTTGGGACAATGCGGATGGATCTTGAGGGCATCAAGGGAGATACATGAGTCGAATCCACCAGAAGTGAAACTCGTAGACACTGAGAGCAGAATGGTGGTGGCCAGAGACTAGGTTTGTGGGGATATGCGGAGATACAGGTCGGAGGCCCACGTGCTCAGTGATTTGAAGACAAAGTTCTTGGGACCTAATGCACAGCAAGGTTGTTATTATTATTTTTTGAGATTTTATTTATTTTTATGACAGAGAACACAAGTAGATGGAGAGGCAAGCAGAGAGAGAGGAGGAAGCAGGCTCCTCGCTGAGCAGAGAGCTTGATGAGGGACTCGATCCCAGAACCCTGAGATCATGACCTGAGCTGAAGGCAGAGGTTTAACTAAGTGAGCCACCCAGGTGTCCCCAGCAACGTGATTCTACTTGATGACCGCGTATGGTAGACTGGGAGTTTGCTGAGAGTGTAGACCTCAAGCGTACGCTCACGCACGCAGCTAGGTGTGGGGTGATGGGTATATTCATTCTGGATTCCAGGGGTCATTTCACGGAGTCTAGGTCTTTCGAATCATCAGGCTGCACAGGTTACAAATAGATACAATGTGACGGGTCCGTGGTACATCAGTAACGCTGGCAGGGAAGAAACGTTTCTTCTCTAAGAAATTAAATGATCCATTAAAGGTCATTCTGTAATCAATACTTCAATAGGGAAAAAAAAAAAGAAGAGGGTTGTTTGGATCTGTGTTTTTTCTCTAAGAAATTAAAGATCCATTAAAGATCATTCTGTAATCAATACTTTGATAGGAAAAAAGAAGAAAACAGGGTTGGTTGGTTGGTTGGTTGGGTGCCTTCCCCTACAAGCTGTGGCTCTCGCTTCCAGGAGTAGATTTTACCCGCGGCTGTCACAGACCGTCTGCTTCTCTATGCCCATATCTCCCGCCCCGGGGAAGGTGGCTTTTAACGAAGGGACAGGGGATTCCAACGGTCCCCTCGGCTCCGGCCACACAGGCCACATCAGGGCTCCTCTGCACGCTCAGGGCTTTTCCTTGGGAGACGCTGCTGGGATGGAAACCAGAGACCTTCAGAAAGAGGGTGACACAGTCCACTGTGTAGGATTTTCGGAGGCCTCCGTGCACAGATGGGACGGGGCATGGGGGGGACAGAGATGTCGGTTATGGGGACTGTCTGAGTAGCCAGCTGAGGTGTGGCAGAGGCAAACGTGCGAACAGTCAGTATAGGACAACCCACGCCATGTTCCTAAAAGGCCCTTCTCCTCGGGGAAACCATGGGATGGACCCACCCTCATCTTTGTTTCTTCATTTCGTCTTTTATGGCAATTTTCCCGTAACATACAGGTCACCATGTTGAAGATACAATTCTGTACAAATCGGGATCCATTCCCCTTGTCCTGCAGCAGAGGGGCACCGGTCTCTGGTCTCCGTCGATCTCCTCATCCTAAAAGGAGACCCCACACGTCCTAAGCCAAGGCTCCCTTTCCTTAGGAAAAGTACAGTCGTCACCATTTTGAACACGGGTTCGCAGTCATATTGGGGAAACATGGGAAGACTTTGGGATTTCTTGACCCGAAAGGACATGGTTGTAGCGTTCTGTGTTCTCCAAGTTGATACCTTGTTCCGGGTCTTGCTAGCACGCCGAGCCCACTAGATGGCACCAAATACTCACCTTTTCTCAATTTAAGTCAAACTGGTTGTTTTGGACCCAAGCTCCTGGCAGGTGGAAACCTGGGAACGGCCATGATTTGTAGAGAAAGGCAGTACCTGGCTCACGCAACCCGTCGCTGGAACAGGGATCATCTGATTGTGGGTCCCGCAATTGGGCTGAGAGTGGGACACTCCTGTCCCTGTTTTGTGCAGGTGACATCAGCCAAGGGGTTGAGGGACAGTGGAGTGGGCCACCTGCTGGGGACGGCTCCCCAGAGAGAGCCAGGGAGCAGGTGCTGGCAAAGGAGCCAAGAAGCATGCCCGGGCCCAGAGTGGGTAAGAGGAGAGCTGTTGTCTCGACCGTTTTTGTAATGCTTACGGTCTCCTGTGCTTAGTTGACCCGGTGACCCGTTTGGGCCACCATGCATAAAAGGATGTTGACACCGCTACGCCGCTCTTTTGTCCCCTCAGCGATTCTCTGGGTTCAGTATGTAGGAGCAGGTGTTCTGGGTCCTATGCCGCACTGGTGTGCAAAGGGAGCTGGGACTTTGGACAACCCACCCAGGGTTAGGGTTAGGGTTAGGGTTTGAGGGTTAGGGTTAGGGTTATTATTATTACTATTTATTATTATTATTTTTAAAGATTTTATTTATTTGACAGAGAGAGATCACAAGTAGGCAGAGAGGCAGGCAGAGAGAGAGGAGGAAGCAGGCTCCCCGCTGAGCAGAGAGTCCGATGCGGGGTTCGATCCCAAAACCTTAGGATCATGACCTGATCCAAAGGCAGAGGTTTTAACCCATGGAGCCACCCAGGTGCCCCTAATACCTCAGCCTTTTAAAAGCTGATTCATTCCGGGGTGCTGAGGTGGCATTTATTTGTATTTGGTTCTCATTAACCAGGACTTGGAATATCATTGTGCATCCTGTCCACCCCGTAGATGTGAAAAATTAATAGAAACTATAGCTCAGATATAAATATGTGTATTACAATATATAAATTCATATTTATTAAAAATATAAACACATACTTATGAAAATGCGCACATACATATTTATTAAAACACATAAACACGCATTTATTGAAACCCACAAGTGCACCTTTATTAAAATATGGAAATATGTACTCACTAAAATATGTAAATATAGTTTTTCATATGTATAAACGCATATTTCTTAAATATACAAACATATCTTTACCGAGTACAGAAATATATATTTATCAAAATGTATAAATACATTTATGATTCATTTATAATTTAAATAATAAATACAGTACATAAATACAAATACATAATATATTAAATCATGTTATATAATATATTATTAAATACTATACAAATATTATAATATATTATAATTGCAAATATATAACACAATAACATATACTAATCTATTAAACACACAATATTGATGTTTATCATAATATATAATATATACCATACAATACAATAATATATTCATCAATTTATCAATTTAGCAATATACAATAGATTTATTAATTATAACATATTATACTTGAAATTGTATTTCAATAATTTTATATTAATATTCAATTACAAATTGAATCATAAATTATATCTATATATTACATATGCAGTTATGAAATAACATTGAAAATATTAATTCATTCCAGTAATTGAAATGTCAATTATCATATATTAATATATGATAATATAATGTAATCATATAACATATAATATAATTATAATATATTAAATATAATATAATTGAAATATAATATAATTAATAATAATATATAATATATTAATATATTATAATTGACATTTCAATTACTGGATTGAATATCATAATTTCAACATAATTATTGAATTTATATAATAATATAATATGTAATAATACACATTATATATAATTATAATATGTAATAATACAAATTATATATATATAATTATAATATATCATAATTGAGAAATCTATTGTATACATAAACAATTTATTACTATATAAATCATTAGGTAAATAATGAAATGTTAAGTATGTATTTTATATATTATATAATATATATATTTTCTACATAGTATACATATTTTGTGAAGTGTTCACTCAAATATTTGCCTATAGCTTCTTGGGTTGTCTGTCCTGTACGATTAAGCTCTTTAGGCATTCTGAATAGACAATACATATATGAATATACATATTTTAGGTCCTACATGTGGCTTATCATTCCACTTTCTTCATGGTGTCATCCCCAAAAATGTTTCGAGTTTGATAAAGTCCTATTTGTCCATTTATTTCTAGTATGATTCATGACTTTGGTGTTCTGGGATGTCTGTGTCTGTCCCCAGTTCCACCGGATTCCCTGGGGGCTTTCGTCCCAGAAGGCTGGTAAGTTGTAGGGGTTCCATTTAGGGCAATGAGCTGTGGTACATGTGGAAGTAAGCAAAGCCCCCCTGTGTGAGTTAGCCAAGCCAGTTTCTTCAGAGGCTGGTGTGGTAGGCGAGTCAACCACCATCACCGGTGTCCAGTGGACACTGGTGGCCAGGAGGGAGCATGGGTTGCACTCATGGGGCGGGGAAAGGGAAGTCATCAGGGGTTCCCTGAGCAGAGGCTGTGGATGTGGAGAAGATTCAGGTGTCCTACAAGTAGGACTGGTTAGGGGACCACATCTGGCTTTGTCTGGTTGGTCTTATATAGGATGTTGGGTCAAGACATAGGGAAGCCATTGGTTACGGATCAAATCCTGGCCATCGGGGGCTGGTTGTTCCAGATGGGATTGTTTAGGTCCTTGGATTGTCATGGGGACAGACATCTGGCTTCTTGGTCATCTGATGTGCAAACATTAGGCTGGCTTTGTGGGCTGATCCCTGTAGATGAGGGCTGGTCAGCCAGAATTCTGTTCCTAAGGATGCTCTCTGCTCAATGTCCCTTTGTATACTGAGTCTCCCACTAAATGTGTGTTGTTCCAGTTTGTGGGATGTTGTGACATAGCAAATACACCCACATAGAAGAGTTTAGGGGCTCTTGTTGGTCAAGCAAGAGAACGTGTGTGATGATGGCCATGACCCCATGGCAGAAGCCAAGGATCCCCAAAGGCTGGGGAGACCGTGTCCATCCTCCTGTGGAAAAAACTCTTGTTTCTGCCTCGCTGTCTTGACATGAGGACAGTCCACCAACAGCTTCCCCAAACCTCCCTCCTCTGCTGATGTCCTCTCAAGACACATCTGTCCTTGGAGACACAACTGTTCTTCCGTGGGATCTTGAGATAACTCCCCATTTTCAGAAAGCAGCCGGCTTCCCTGCCATCATCCCGAAGCCCCTTGGTAACTGGGTGAACTCGTTAAGTGTTTCTCAGAACCTTGACCAACCCAGCGCAAACAGAATTTGCTTTCCTGATGCTCTCCATCAGTGTCCTGAGATGGTCTCTTACATCTGCTGATAAAACCCAAAAAAGCTCTACAGGAACTTTTGTTACTATGGAGAACGAGATTCGAGGCATAAAAGGGTGATGTCGATACTTCCTGTCTTCTTCTTTGTGGTCTGTAATACCGTCGGTCAGCAAATGTACTATGGACAATTATTTTTGGATCTCCTCAGGGCGCTGTAAACTTTGTTGGAAAACGACCTGGATTATGGCCTCTCCCCCAAAATGAAGTCATTTTGGCAAGGATGGAGAGTTACCTCTGTGTGGAATGTTCTTATTAATGCATGAAATACACAGGGTCACAGGAAAGTGAGCTCTGGGCCCACATGAGAGATGGTGCTCTGGGCTCCGAAGATGTCTTTGGAAGGAGGGACGTTCCAAGCATGTGGATCTGTTGCACCACTTGTGAGTGTGTGATTAGGTCCAAGGAGGTGACTTTGGAGAACTCCAGCTGCTGGCACGCATTTGTGGGGGAATTTAAGATACTCAAGTGTATTCTGGGACATGGAACATTGACCATGTGCATGTCAAGACAGGGACTCTGCAAAACTGGTCATCTCTGCTGACCTTCATGCCCAGCATGTGGGTCTCGACATGGACATTCACACCACAGGCATTTCCGTTCCCCGTGTATCCAGCTCATCTTAGCAGATGGAAAGTGCAGACATCACCATGTTCTTGTCATTCCCTCTTTCAAAAGGAACACGTTGGAGAATCAGAGGTCATTTTGTTTATTCGGATTTTGGCAAGGGGGAAGCTAGAAATTTTCGTACCCTTCTCTGTGTTCATGACCCAAAAGTATTTATTTGGATTATTCTGGATAAATGATCATTTTGGGTGTGTGTGTGTGTGTGTGTGTTTTCTTCATCTTGCACAAATATGTCGCGATGAGGTCTTAGCTAGGTGATATCATCTTTTCTGGCTTCCTAGAAATCCCTAAGCTGAAAGATGGGGTTTTATTTTTAACTTGTTGCAAAACACTCAGGTCCCAAGAAAAGAAGCTTTTTCGGGGGGGAATTTGCCAACTCATTGTAAAGACGAAGTTATATATAAATGAGTCACATATAAATGAGTGAGATATATATATATATATATATATATATATATATATATATATCCCAGATATAAGATAGAAGATACAAGAATTATATAAAGTGTCTGCAGAGAAAATGGTATAAGAAATCAGCACCAGGAAAAAAAAAATTAAGACTATAGAATATCAAAACAGTGCCTAAGTGCAAAAAGAAAAAAACAAACCCTACAGATCTTTGATCAATGGCTAAATGTTGATTGTATAGACCATATATGTGGCTTTCCTTCACCCTGTGCTAATTCACATGGCCAGATTTATGCACCATCTACATAAGGGAGAAGGAAAATCAGACACACTCATATCGTCTCCAACAATATCGGGATATTTGACCAAAAGGAAGAGGCCATTTTTGGTGTCCTGGTGTGGAATCGTAGGTCACCCATTTTTCTCTGAATTTAGAGAGCATTCAGAGGCATTTAGAGAGGGGCGTGAATACAATACCTTAATATTTTCTCATTGTCTTACTTCTTTGATCACGACTTGTCACAATCCCACTATACTCACCATTAAAAAAAGGGGGAAAAACTTCCTTACTAGTGAGGGGTCCTCCTTTTTTTTTTTTTAAAGATCTGTTTCCCCTCATCGTAGGACCTGGCGTCAGAAAATTGACTATGACATCATCTTTAGATTTTTACTGATCTTCTGTATATTTTTCCCAGGCATGGATCATTACCTGGCCATAATTAGAACTCCTACGATGGAGTTCCAGGAGGAAGTTTCTTGGTCACCGCAGGTCCTTCTCTGGTGTGAGACAAAGGCAAACACCATCATTTAAGCCCCTGGAGAAAGTAGTTTTGAAATCTCGAGAGCCCACGCGAAATGATTTATTATTGAAGGGAGAAAATCCAACGTTATGAATCATCCTTCATGAGATTTTAAAGTTGGTTGTCCCTTGAAAATCGTAAAAACCCTCACACCTTTCGAGAGTTCATCTTGTCTCCCTTCTTTATGAGGCAGCGAAAGAGCCGTGCCCTCAAGTGTTCACAAAGCCCGTCTCCGTTTCTGAGCAGAGTGGAGAGGGTTTCTGTTGTTCTCCCAACAAGGCACATGCCCTCCCCCGAGGTTCTAAACACTGAAGAGGGTGGAAAGATAGGATTGATTGTAAATGATGGATGACTTCATGCCTGGAAGTTACAAGAAGACCCAGTCCCCAGAGTGCTGACTTTCCAATCCCATCCATCCACGGAGAATGTTTCACGGAAAGACAATGGCCACGGGCTCCTTTTCCTGGTTCTTAAAAATTTTCCCTTGAGAAACGACCCATCAATGTGAGAAGAAAAATTGGAGACCCTTTCTTTTCCTGAAATGAGAATGCCATGATGTCGATGATGAATACGTTTATGGAAAGACACCAAAGGAGGGTGGCCTGAGAAGTCTTGCAAGGAGACGGAGGACACCCTTGCGGAAGAAGGTCAGGCAAGGTTGTGATGGTTGCACACGGCTCCTGGATTCGTGTGTCCAGAAGGTGGTAGAAAAGAGCTGATCTATAACCATGTCTCAGGAAGCTGAATTCATGAATTTAAACCAGACCCAACCCTCTAGGGCTTAAGTTCTGACTCAAAACGGGGAGATGGTGTCAGTAACACACTTCACCAGGCTCTTGAAAGGCGTCTATGTTGAAGATGCAAAAGGCACATTTTACCTAGCAAATCTCGTCAACGGGAGAGAAAATCAGGTGGTTATGGAGATGGGGAATATATACTATGTTCTGAGAATGCTTTTCTGAACATTTGAAATCAATGCAAATGTAAAAAAAAAAAAACCGCATTGGTGAGAACCTCCATTTTTCAACCCTGTGTTGTCTTCCTTGGGAGGATCTTTCATATTCTTTGATGTCTACTGGCCAAGTCCATTGCAATGATTAGATCATTGTGAATAATTCAAGGCACCAAGATTCATTTTTCTGGTCTTCCTTGAGACAGGGTCATTCCACATGTCACTAGCTTCTGAGATGATCCAAAGGAAAAATTCCCAGGATGGCTCCTAGAGAAGGCAGATTGCTTTCACAGCACCATAGTGCCAAAAAATCTAAGTGGAACCATCCAAAGTTGAGAACCATTTGCATTTGAAGAATGACATTTGCCTAAGCTTGTTTGGATGAACCCATTTCCAATGCTAGGTGAAGAAGTCTGTGAATTTCTCTTCCAAAGTGTCCTTCATGTCAGAGGTCAGCCTCTTTGGAGTTGGAAGGGGAGCATTTTCAACCATGGCCTTCCTCGTTTGAAAACTTTTGTCCTTTACCTGGGCACGTGAGTTTGAAACCTACTAACCACAGTGTTGGAGACTACAAAGGCAGGATCCTTGGGGTTCCTGTGTTGTGGTCCAGGTTGGACCAGAACTACTCAGAACATGCCCCCTGGCCAGTATCACCAGCAGGGGCTACAGATCCTAATAGAAATGCAAATTCTTTTTTTTTTTTTTTTTAAAGATTTTATTTATTTATTTGACAGAGAGAGACACAGTGAGAGAGGGAACACAGGGGCAGAGGGAGAAGGAGAAGCAAGCTTCTTGCATAGCAAGGAGCCCAATGCAGGGCTTGATCCCAGCACCCTGGGACTATGACCTGAGCTGAAGGCAGACGCCCAATGACTGAACCCCGCAGGTGGGCCAGAAATGCAAATTCTTGACTCTTTTAACCTATGAAGGTCATTTCATTTCTCTGGGACTTCGATTCCCCAGATATCCTGCTGCTTTCATAATGTATTCAAGGCAAGAAAATGGGAGGGAAGAACTCAACATGAATGGTCTTGCCATGCATTGACTCTGGGGAGATGAGTACCTACTCCAAGGGACCAAGGGACCATCGTCTGTCTTTTTTTTTTTGTCTGTGGATTTGGGCAACAGTGGTTTTCTTTGATGAATGGGTTCAGGCGATGGTGTTAGCTCAGACTTCCTTCCCTGCTGGCTTTTGTATCTGCTGTTGCTTGTTTGATGGTTCCAATAGGTGAACATCAGTGGGGACTTTGGTCCTAGGTAAGTAGGTGTAGATAACTTTCCTAATTCAAGAGTTAGAGGTTCAAACATTAGCTGATGCGGTGCCCCCACAGAAATGCTTCATGAATTAAAATAATAGGAATTGGCAAATATATTCTAACACAACTGTTATTAAGATAGACTTGGGGCTCCTGGGTGGCTCAGTGGGTTAAGCCTCTGCCTTCAGCTTAGGTCATGATCCCAGGGTCCTGGGATCGAGCCCCGCATCGGGTTCTCTGCTCAGCGGGGAGCCTGCTTCCTCCCCCTCTCTCTGTCTGCCTCTCTGCCTACTTGTGTTCTCTCTCTCTGTCAAATAAATAAATAAATCTTAAAAAAAAAAAAGATAGACTTCAGGCTTTGTATGTTAAATTATTATTTTTTTGAACCCATCTTCATTGAAAGTACATGGAAAGACTTGATCTAACCTAGTTTACGACGTGGATATAAATTCTACTTGGAAGACAGTGTCATGAATTCTATTGCAATCTCAAATTGTCATTTGTCCTGGCACTCTTTGGCAAAAGTAAAAAATTGAAATTAATAAATATTCCCACGCTTTTCTCTTTTATTAGGCAGTAATTGCTTTATTAAGTAATTATTAGGCATTTACCATGATTAAAGAGTATAAAGCATTAAGTTTTGTTAGGTACTCCACGTTTAGAATATCTTTAAACAGGAAGATTAACAGTCACATACTGTGTCACCACGGATTTAAGTTTGTCCTGTTTTCGTTAATTTTATACATGTACATGTTTTTAGAAAAGTTGATATTCTGGACATTTCCAGAAGCCACAAGTTTTCAGGAAGGATGGTTTCCATTTCACTAAGCTCACGTTTATATTTCCCTGACAAACCCACAGAAACCCTTGAGATGGCCAAGTGGACATTGATTTGGATGGCTGTTGATGACAACAGTGCTTTATGGTCTTTATTTTCTCAGTCACTGTGGTTTTATAATGCGGATAAAACCAACCCAACAGAGAAAAATAAAGTTCTGTGAATGAGCCTATTTCCCCTGCACAGAAATGGGTTCTGCTGTCCAGCACAAAAGAGGAGGAAGAGCAGCAAATAAATAAAATGTTTTGATGTTGAATTAGCATTAAATGTTCCTCGGTAAATTTGAACCTAGAAAAAAATGGCAACAGGAAATCAGTAATGTGTTTCTCAGTAATAAACGACTCCTGACACCAATGGCTAAAACCTATAGCTATTTATTTATTTGAAAGAGACCATGAGCCGGGGCGAGGGGTGGACGGAGCAACAGGCTTCCCACTGAGGAAGGAGCTTGATGCTGGACTGGATCCCAGGACCCTGAGATCATGACCTGAGCTGAAGGCAGATGCTTAACCCCCTGAGCCACCCAGGTGCCCCAAAACTAACAACTCGTGAGTCTCTGGCTTTGCAACAGGGGCTGGTTTGGGGTGAAGGTTCTCCTGGTGTTGCATGGTCGACCTCATGGTGTGCAATGTCAGCTCAGATGCAAGCCACATGCAAAGGCAGACATCTTCAGTTGTATCATGGTTCAGCACAAAAGGACACACAAATATCCATCTTGACATCTCACTGGGCAAAACCCATTCAGGGAGACTTTGAGGCTTCCATACGGGTTCCCCTGACAAGAAAAAACCAAACGGTAGCCAGTTAGCTTGCAAGCTCACAAAGAGGAACGGTGCAGAATTTTCAGGGAACTTCCCTAGGATGTGTTACAAAAAATATGTAGATCCAGGAAGAGGTGGTAGGCGTTGTCAGATGGGGGTCATTTAACTCAAGGTTATATAGGTCGGTCACTGAAATATTATCTGACTTTGCCTCTGTAACAATACAGTCTCACATTTCTTTGTTTGTTTTTAATGAAGGATAGTTAATATATGATGTTATATTGCTTCCCATTCTCACACGTTTATGGGAAAAGAGTAAAATAAAAGAGAATGAAAAAGAAAGAGAAAGAGAGAGGGAGGGAGGAAGGAATAAAAGAATAGATTTAACTTAATCCAAGTAGAGGCAAAAAACAAAAGGAGGAAAAAGGAGAAAAGGAGTGTTAAGTGGAATATGCAAAATAAGTCAGAGAAAATCAGTCCACATATACCAGACATAATAATAAATGTAAACAGTTACTTCTAAAGAGACAGGTTTTTCTAAAAGTGAACAAAGAATAAAATAAAAATCCAAGGAGGTTTCACTGAAGCATAAAAACACAAAAGTTTGAAAGTATTAGGAAAAAAAAAAAGAAAGAAAGGAGCAAAAGTACAGCTGGGATATGACAGTATATTAGGAAAAAAAGATGTTGAGGCAGAAATGATTATGGTGGACCCCAAGATTTGTTACATAAAGAAAAATGGAACCATCCACCAGGAAAATGCAACAGTGCTTAAGGGATCAGAATAGAACAACATAGCCACAAATGCAGAATGCAAACATTGTTGCAATGACACAGAGAAATGGAAACATTGCAGAAGGCAAACATTGTTGCAATGACACAGAGAAACGGAAACATTGTAAAAACAAGAGGAAATGTAACCCTTTCTCTTGAAATGCATCAAACATTGGAAACCAGAAGAAGACTGGACAACAGTGGGTCCAACTTCCAGAGAATTCAGGCTCATTTCAAGAGTCGTTGTGGGTGCTATGAGGTCTGAACAATTAAAATTAGCAAGCTGATCAAACAGTATGATCAGGAACCTTTATTTCAATGCAGACAGGGTACCCATTTTTCCAATCATTTTGATGCATTCCTATTAAATGAGCACATACTAGATTGTAAAGGAATTTTTTCTTCCTCAAATGATAAATGTTGTTATTGAAATCATATTCTCTAAGTAAAATGACTTAAATAACTTAGAAGGTCATCATTCCCTCCACCTGAACATCTGGAAAGCAAAAACAGAATTCCAAATCATTCGTTAGTCCAAGACGGAACACTACAAAATAAATCACAAAATGTTTAGGGTCACGACCCACATAAGTTCCCGGTACTCAAACAGGCACTGTGATATTAGGAAGGCATGTGTGACCGGAAATGCATATTCTAGAAAATAAAATGTGCAAAGTTCATTCATTCAATATCCAGCTGAAGATATTTTTATTTTATTGACTTTATTACCCTTCTTTCTTCACTTTTCTTAAGATTTTATTTATTTGAAAGCGAGAGAGAGAGAGAGAGAGAGCCCATAGTCTTGGAAAATTAAGCAAGAAACGGTGGCACCAGCAAACCATGCTATGAATGAACAGGGAGTCAAAATTACAGATAAGAGATTAAATAAACACCTTAATAGAATAGTAGGGGGAGGGATAAAAACCCTGATGCCTATAGATTAAGGAAGCAGAGGTCTAGGTATTGCATTAGGACAACATGGAAATGAAATTCTGATTATGGGTCTTCACCCCGGGCAATGGATATATTTCATTACTCCACGTAAAACAAAACAAAAACAAAAACAAAATTAATAGTATCTTAAGCATCTTAATTAGTCAGGAGCCTGCCGGAGAGTTGAATTAGCAACCTACATATACGTTCGAGTTAGAAACGTGAAAAATGACGCGAAAGAGATCTTGCTAATTCCTTGACTGGGTATTCTGTTTTTCAGGGTACGTTGTAGAGTGGTACCATGGGGGTCCCTGGGCAGATGGAAGAATGAAGTTTTACTTTCCGAGGATACCGAGGTCAAACTTTTTTTTGGAGAACATTTGAGATACCCTTTTGTTTAATCTCTGAAACTTTTCAGTGGGGAGTCGAGGGTCTTTGTTTGCCTGGCAGCTTGGCACCATATCACGTGCTCCCAGTATGGGAACTGGGATGTCCTCATTTGACAAAGATGGAACCATTTTCCATTGGTCTATTACTTCATGTGCTATAAAGCGTGTGCCCATGTTATACTAACTTGCCGACGTGCAACCTGTCCATATAAGCGCCTTCAATGAATTTGGCCGTCCTATCAATATTATAATATTATAATAATTATATATATATAATTATAATATTATAATTCTTTTTTTTTAAATAAAAAAAAATTAACCCATGAAGACACTGGGCATAGATGACAATGAAGCTCTCTTAATTTCATTTCTGCTGTTATAACAAAAATATATCAGGTTGAGTGGCATATAAGTAGCAGACATTGATGTCTCCCAGTTTGGTAGGCAGGAAAATCCCAAATCCCAGTGCTAGCAGATTTGGGGTCTGCAGAACATCCTTTGGGGTTCACAGACTGATGTCTTCTCTCCAGGTCTTCATGTGATGGGAGACACAAAGGAGCATGTACGGTCACTTGGATAGGGGCATGGTCCCACTGATGGGGGCTCCAGCCCATGACCTGACCACCACCCAAACTTCCCACCTCCTAACACCATCGATATGGGGATTAGGTTTTCAACATATGGATTTTAAGGAAGACACAAACATCCATTCTATGTCAGTGAGCAGCTTGGACAGCTGGATTAACAGACATGGTGCTGGTACGGAACGCATGAAAGGGTGATTCAAAGCTGGTGAACGGCAGGTGTCATGTACAGAAGATATGATCTCCAAGTATTGACGGGAGAGTCAGTGTGGTGGGCACATCCTCAGATTAAGCAAGCTGAATATAGGAATGCTTCTTAGTGGAGTTTAAGTGACCAAGCTCAGTAGGGACGTTATCTGGGATCCAGTGAAATTCCTGGAGAAATCTAGATGCTAGAGTTTGATAGCTATGGCATGGATTCACTAGATCAATACTTTCAAATCCTGAAACCTGAGGAGTGTGATCTTGTGATTTAGAATAGGGAATATATATAATTATTCCCCATCCTGCTCATCCCAGTCCTACAGCAGAACTCAAGAAGACTTGGAATTTCCTAAGTGAGAGAGTCATGCAGGAGTCCTTTGTTATGTCAATGAGATGACCTCTGGATACCCCTAGGTTATCAAAGGATGGGGGCTGGTTGCCAGGGAAACCAACCACGCACATGATTGGAGGATTGGAATTCTCTGGAGAGAGCAGGGCCAGAGGTTGACTTAATCCCCCAAAGGCCAATGATTTAATCAATCATGCTATATGAGGAAGCTCCACTCAAGCCAGGTTCGGGTCTGGAGAACATCTGATTGGTTGACCCAGAGCACATTTAGGTGCCCTGAGGTGGTGAACTGGTTTCCGGAATTGTGTGAGCCACTCTAGGAAATTTGAGAGAGCTACAAAGGGGGTCAGGGCACCTCTGATTTACAGGGTGTCGGTCTAGAGCATAGGTGACCACCTACCAGGACTGGCATCTGAAGTGGAGAACATGGTGAAGGACTGAGTCCCTACCCTGCAGGGATATCTGGAGATAGACAATGTCAGGATGAGCTCAGGGATGGGGCTCCTGGTCATTGTCTGCTGAGAATAGCAGGATTGCTTGTTGGTGTGAAAAACAACATACACCATGCTTAGGTTACCTGGAGTGACTTTTGGAGTTGGGAGGGCAGTAGCTAGAATAACCCAATGTGAGGGAACACAAGAGACATGCAGAGAAGATGGTTTCATTTTCTAAGTCAGACGAAAGGTCGCTAATGGAAACAAAATACGGGGAAGGGTTTTCAAATCCAAATGCAATCTCGGTGCCAACACAGAGCTAGGAGGTGTGGATGTTGACCAAAATGCAAAATAGGGAAGGCGATGTTTTGGAAAGGGGATGCCTATGGGTGAGTGAGAGGCATTTATGAGAAGCTGTCTGTGTGTCATGGCAGCCAAGACAGTGCTCAACCTCAAATTGGCCAGCCAGTTACTTTCTGCACTCCTGGATGGTGACCATCTACCCAAGACTAGGTATCTCCACCGCTGTTGGGGTCTGTTGTGTGGCTCAGAACAGGTGGGGTGGATATTCTATTTGAACATGTTTTTGAGCTCATGAAAATGAACACACCAAATTCTGCTCTTGCCATGGGGTGTTTTAGACGGTTAAAAAAGACAAGAGTAGACAAAGCAGGTCCTTTCTGGGTTTTCAAGACCTTCTGGATATGGGACACGTTGTTGGTCTTTACTGTCCCTTACTGTTTATGCCTATACCCTGTGGATACATACCCAGTGGTGGAATTATTAGATTGTACAGTATTTGTATGTTCTGTTTTTTTTGAGGATCCTCCGTATTGGGCCTCCAGAGTGGCTGAACCAGTTTGCATTCCTACCAACAATGCATGAGGGCTTCCCCTTCTCCACACCCTTTCCAACATTTGATATGTCTTGTCTTTTTGATTTTAGCCATTTTTGACGAGTGTGAGGTGGTATCTTAGGGTTGTTTTGATTTGCATTCCCTGATGAAGAATGATGATGAGTATCTATTCTTGTGTCTCTTGGCCGTCTGGATGTCGTCTTTGGAGAAATGTCTCTTCCAGTCATATGCCCATGTTTTAACTGCATGGTTTGTTTTCTCTATTGAGTTGTAGGAGTTTTTTATGTATTTTAGATATTAACCCCTTGGATTTGTTTTCTATCCCCTCGTAGCAAATGATGGCAGATTCAGAAGCTTAAAATCATGCAGATTTACAATCTCATGGTGTCCCTGGGTGGGTCGAGGGTTTGGGATGTTTTAATGGGTCCTCTGGTTAGGGTCTCACGACACTGGAGTCAAGAAGCTGGCTGGACGAGTTCTCTCTGAGGGCTCAGCCAGGGAAAGTATTGCTTTCAAGCTTCCTTAGATTGTTGACCAAATCTATTTTTTGGAACTGGAAGACTGGGGTCTGGTTTTGCTTTTTGTTTTTTTTTTTTTTTTTTTGGTTAGGTGTTGGCTGGTGGGATCACTCAGGTCCCAGAGGCTTTCCTCAGGTTCTTGTACATAGCCTCTTCCATAGGCAGCCCACAGCACAAGTGTTTGTTTTATCCAGGGCAGCAGGAGAATCCTTGTTACTCTGACTTTTTCCCTCAGTGAAGGTCTGGACCCCATTTAAGAAGCCCTCACGTGATTATGTCAGGCCCACTCAAGAGCATCTCCCTTGTATTAACTAACTCCCCAAGAGCACATTAAGGACCTTAATGACATTTCCAAATTCCCTCCAACCTTTAGCATCTAATAGCATATAATGAAGAGATCAAGCAGTCCCTTACATTTCCAGGACATCCGTACCAACTGGCAAGCATCATAGAGATTATCTTGAAAACTCTGCCTAGCAAGCATGCAACTATTGATCTTGGGGGGTTATGTGTTCAAGCCTCACAATGGATGTAGCCATTCCTTAAATAGATATCAGAAACTCACATACCTCCGGAATGAAAAATGCATGCATCTCCTCCCATGGTTCCCAGGTGTGTCTTAGAAGGATGTTCCTCTCTCCAAAAGCTTTATTTGTGATGTGCCTCCAAGACTGATCTTCAAATTCTTTTAAGATGTCATTTTCACCATCAATGGACCAATGTGTGTTGCTTTTCTCTTCAATTATTCCTTGTGTGTTGGTGGGATGGAGAGTGAACCATAGCTTCATGACGTTGCGTGGATGCCGAAATACTCTTGGATGTACCGACATCTTTTACATGGCAAGTCTGTAACAATTAAGGACACACAAAAGTAATAATCTTCCCTGGAGGTAGAATCAACACCAGAACCGAGAAGAAGACTCACGTGAACCAAATTCTCAAATATTTCCAAAAAGAGTAAAGACTACAGTCTTAGAATATTACAAGATTCTAACAAGTTCTAATAAAATCATAATATTTTAAGCATATCACAGAGAGGAAAAGTAATTTATGGAAGGAGGTTCTTTAGAACATTGGACACTTCTTAACTGAGATAATCTAATAAGCAAATCTCCTGGACTGGAACAGCAAAATCTTGGATATTGGGAAATTCTGGAAGAGGCTTGAATTCGGAGACACGCTCGTCCAGAGTCAAGACTGGTATGATATGTGTCACCTCCCCAGAAGAAGCTCAGGCTGTCACAAGACTGGTTACTATTCTGCCTTCTGTAAGTGGAAAAGGCTTGGGGGCAGTAGAGGGGGCTGTAACCCCATGAACGATGGATCCCTTCAGAGTCCTGCAGGTCTGCTTTCCCATTGCAACAAAAACACAAAAAGGGAAAAAGCAAAACAGGACAGTGAGCAAAGGAGGGTGACCGTTATTCCCGGTGACTTGATGGGCACCTTGTGAAATGCTGGACGCAGAGAGGGTGCGGAGGGTTGCTCCGTGGAGGCAGACCCTCTTTGTAAATCATGATGCAGGGAGTTCAAGTCAACAGCCTGATTAATCTCCCACTGGGGCTCTGTGGGGACCTTCTGGTTCATTCATTCACTGCAGTGGTAAAGCCAGACACATGCTCTTATGGGCCAAAAGGAGAGCAGACAGGAGAGGAGGGATGTGTGCAAAGGTCCACCTGGAGAGAAGGAGCTGTGAGAAACAAAAATGCACGGTGTTCCCATCGGTGAAGGCAAACCTGGCCGACTAGTTTTCCACCTTCCCATTCGTGTTTTAATGGATTTAAATTCTCTGCACACTGTGCATCATCAGAGTCTAGAACGTGTGCACCTGTCGGTCAAAATCAACCCGTTCTGGCCCCTGCTCTTTGGGGAAAGTCACATGGTTGGCATCAGCTCCTTGATAGGAGATAACTCTTCTAGCCAAGGGCTCCAAACTCCAAGGCCAGCTGTGTAGTCTCAGGCAACTGGATGGCTGCAGATCCTCTTTGGTTTTGGTTTTTTTTTTTTTTTTTTTTTTTTTTTCCAGTTTGTGTTTTCATTGACGATTTTCATCCTTCCATTTGATGAGACGTTCTGGGCAGATGAGACGTTCTGGGCTGATACGTTGGTATCTGACGATCCTCTTTCCCCCTCCCCAAAGTTTTATTGAGGTATAATCGATGCCATGAAACCCTGCAAATATGTGATATATGAAATTTGATGAGTTTGGATAAATGTCTTCACCCGTGACACCGTCGCCACTATTGAGATAATAAGCATATTTTTATTTCTTGTATTTGTGTTTTTTGCTTGGATCCCCCTGTTTTGGTGGTGAGGTCGGTCGGTCGGAGATGTACCCTCATGACACAGTCTTTAAATACACAAAATGCTGCCTGATTCCACGTAAAGCAAAAGCCGCCAAGTTTACAGAAGCAAAAACCAAACCAAACCAAACCAGAATGGCGGTTGCAGGAGAGGACGAGAAAGGATGTACGGAGTTGATCAGTGGCTGTAGACTTTCAGTCACAAAAGATGAGTAAGTTCTAGAGATCTTCTGTTCAACATCATGCCCGGAGTTAGCCGTGTGATTTTGTGCACTTTTGAGCATTTCTTAATAAGTCTCTGATCCTTGCTTTTGACCCACCAAGCAATGGTAGCAGAGGGAAGCAAAAATCCCTTGACACGTTTTCCAGCGACTCAAGATAGCGTGGGGAAGCTTTGAACACTAACAGGGCAGGTGGGTGAAGCCTTCAGCTTTTGTGATAATGGTTTTATTCTTTTTGAATGAAAAGGAGCGCATTTCCTTATACTTCACCTGCACTTTTGTCCCTCGGTAGCTGGAAATTCAGAGTCCCCCCTGATTTTTCTCCTCTGGTATACAGGAGCTAAGACATTCCTTTTTTTCCTCTTCCTTCATGTCTGTCTTTCATATTCCAGCCGGGTTGGTTCGAAACTCAAACGTTTCCCTTTGTTTTCGTAGGAGGCTTTGAGTTTCTTTGAACCATTTTCTAACCTCAGAGGCAGAGAGAGCCGCCGGGAGCATGGGTAGGATCCTGTCGTTTCAAAGAAAATCACATTCGCTTTGGTGGAGAGGTGGAGGCCTGGGTGGGGTTCCGTTGTGCCGTGTGGCATGAAGGAACTAGGACAAGACAATCCACAGGTGTCAATGATGTGTCTCGTCGGTCTTCTTTGGAAAGCCAGGAACTTGGCTGCTGCAAAGCACTATCAGGGGGAAAAAATGAGAATTGGAGTTGTTCCACACAAACATGCAGACGGGACCCATGATTTGAATGGATAGTTGTGTGGTCTTGTGTAGAGGCCTATGGGACACAATGATGCATGCCTAGCGATCAGAGGAATCCAAGCAAGTCCAGATGGAAGGAAAATGTGCATTGGGTAACTGGTAACTCGTACCCCATTCTCCTTTCTTATGCTGAAGAAGGATGAGTGGAGGCACTCAGAACTGAACTGAAGGGTCTGATAGAGCGTTTTTCAAATTTTTACCACCCTATGTGGGTGATGTCCCAACCCCAGCATTCTTCCTCCGTGGGAACCACGGTTGAGAACTTGAGTCCGTCCGCGCCAACGTAGAACTTATGTATTAGGTGAGGAACACAGGATGTATCCTTAAGTCCCCTAAACAGTGGGAGAGCTATTTCAAAATGCCGACGGCAGAATTCAGGGAGGTGTTTTCGAGCTGCATGTGAAAGGCCTACAGTGTCTCTTCTGAAGACTGAAAGATGTTGATTCACCGGTAGTTTTCACAGCTTTGTGACCCAGAGGATGCTAATTCCCTTTAAAGTTGACGTTCGGGCCGCTGTTCACCTGCTCTGTGTTGGGCAACTGAGGACGCCAGCACCCACTGTTGGGATGATTGGAAGGATGGTTATTAACTCAATTTTATTCTTGACCTCCTCAGTGTCTAAGGAGGGCTGTAAATCTCTGTCCCAAGAAGTGACATAGGAAGGATGTTGAAGATTATCTTCTGTTTTTAATCAGCCATGCCTGGTTCTTCTTCTTTTTAAAATTAATTAATTAACTAATTGAGCTTGTAGAGAGGGAGGGACGGAGGAAGAGGGAGGGGAGGGAGAGAGAATGTCAAGCAGGCTCCCAAGGAACCCACCACGAGACTCTCTCACACAAGAGATCATGACCTGAGCCAAAATCAAGAGTCTGATGTTTCACTTACTGAACCATCCGGGTGCCCCTGACTCTTCTTTGATAAGAGGCATCATTACAAGGAGAGTTCATTGGGTTGGTGTTTCATAAGCAGGTGGGCTCCCACCTTGGAAAACAGAGTAGTTATGTTCCCTAGTGAAAATGTTCAAACTCACTATTGGGCCCCAGGAATTCAATGACGTAACATTGCAGCTCCGGAATTGCAAACTAATGTTATCAAACAGGGTTGGGGAGGGAAGAAGTCCGAGGTGAAGGAGGAATTGAAGTGAAAAGACTCTGAATTCTTAGCATTCAGTGATCAAAGTAACTTACAAAATGGCACCAGTGGTCTACCAGTACGATGACATGTTGATCTTCTGGTGTCTGGCTGGTGCCCATGCTATTTGGTTTAAAGATGATCATTCTCCTTGGGAATTTAGAGTAAGCCTTCCATACTGAGTTATTTTTCATTGGCAAATTTCCAGTTCCCAAGCACACCCTATGTTGGCTTATTTCCATGGCCATAATAGTCCAAATAGTATTCAAATGACTGAAGACAATGGGAGCCCTCACGAGTGTGAAAATGGGGGTTTCCATTGGACTGAGGATGTATGTGTGAGGCCTACAGTCCCTCAACCTCAGGTGGGATGCATTTGGAGGTCCAGACACATCTGGACCACACCTCTGTGACATATATATATATAGTCGTATAATACATCTGCTATAAATCATGCAATTTATGTAAATATATTTGTGTTTTTATTATCTATTCATATGGATCTAATTTGATTAGTTAAAATTAATTGATATGATTTTTTGTGTGCATATATGTGTACATATGTTATTGTATTATTATTATCATTGTGTTATTATGCATAACACATATATAATTTATAGTGAAATCTCATCTTTTACACACTTTGCAATGGTGCATTTCTAGCATTTCCAGAAGGATCTTGAGTGATATACTTTTCCTGGTCCCACTTGTCAACCCAGTCCCTAGGCTGCTGTTCCAAGAGAATCTCATGCAATCAAATGACCCCCTAATGCTGCTTCTCCTGTGTTCGTTGTGGATCTATCCTCTCTCGTATGTCATGGATATTCTCCATTTTACACGGGTTCTATAAATTAGCACCACTGGCAAGATATTGAAGCATTCAAAGAATTGCTAGAACTATGTTTTTATTGTAGGTGCCAAGAGCAACATGGTGTAGATTGAAAGCCGCATGTCAATGGCGCCATTTTGCATTCCTGCCAACAGCACACAAAGTTTCCACTTGGTGTTCAGGCTCCTATTGTCCCCTGGAAATGGAATCTCCACTTGGGTCAGGAAGATCATGTAGGATATCCTCCTGTTTGTCACGTGGAGATTTCTATCATAATGGACCATGACCAACTAACACATCATATGTTAATTGTACGTTAGTAAAAAATAAATGTATAGAGAGATACAATACTTGTTGGAAGCTGGCCATTACCTGGGACAAGAGGAGAGCTCCTAGGCTCACTGGTGGGTGCAGGAGTGGGCAGAGGTGCCTTGACTGGAGTTGCCTTTGGTGGTCATGCTCACACGGGCTTGAGGGGTTTCACAATCTTCGTTTTGCAGACCAAACTCTTCTAGTCTATTCCTTTATGAGTTGAATTTTTGAATAAAGATGTACTGCATGATTTTAAAATAACTAATGGCATTTCCTTTGTACCCCAAAGCTGAAGACGTTTGGCACGTTGCCCTGTGCCCTTCCTTCAGTAATTGAATATGTCTTAAGACAAACGGCTCGGACCAGCTGCTTCTGTCGCCCAACGGAGTGCTTTTCTCGTTACAGGTGTAGGCCAATTGTTTATTTTTCCTTCTGCAAATATTTCACCATCTTGGTGATTTTCCAAAAATCATTGCTTAGGAGGACCGGGGAGGCGGGTATTCCTATTATGCTAACTGGTATTCTCCATGATCCCTGGGTGTGGAGTGGACAGCCACCATTTCTTCTGTAACAAACTTATCCACATTCCGTGCTAGTCTTTCAGCAATGCAGCAAACAACTCAACTCTTTTTCTCTTTTAATGACATCTATTCTGAATAGTTTTCTGAATTCATAGCTTAGGAAGAGACTCAGAAGGATGGCTCTTTAGACCTTTAACAGAACGACGCATGGGATCCAACATCAATGAATGGCAACAACAAAATGACTAGTAGTCTAGAAAATCTAATACATTGACACAATTTTTAATATCTTAAAAATACCGTAGGCTCTTATTTTGGGGGGTAAATTTTCAACATTAAATATATATCCAAATACAGACAATTAGTCTCTCTATTAATCAAGAGACATGGAACCGTAGGTGCCACTGGGTAGTTAATTAAAAGTTATTTTAATTTTGTCTTTATTAATGCTTCAATTTACAATTTGTTCCCCACAGAGTCGTTCCCTTTTAGTTTTATTAATTTTCCCTTATAATTAATACTACTCTTCATCTCTCAGAAAGCAAGGATTAGTGAAGAGGCTGGCCTAGGTGAGGCCACCTGGAGAAGGGGTGTGGGGCGTCATCTGGGGATCAAATATTTGCTCTCAAGGAGCACATGAATTAAAATTTGGCTGGAAAATGATACCACGTGCAATTTCATTTGCAAGTCAGGTTCAGACAGCCTGGCCTTGTGTCTCAGCTCGTGGGATCATGAGTACATTACTTAAAAAATGTGGAGACTTAATCATATATTTTCAAAGTAGAAAGAGTAAAGCCCATCTCATGGGTCCTCATAAGGAGAGAGTGGGTTATTTTGTGTGAACTGCCCAACGTCTTGGGTGATTGTCAAGTCTGTGGGGGGACAGGTAGCCAACTTCTTTTGGGAGTCACATGATCACTTCCTACTAGCTCTCTGCTCCTGAGGAATGGCTTTTAAAATTTGCCATTTTTGGGGACATCTGGGTGGCTCAGTTGGTTAAGTGACTGCCTTGATCTCAGGTCATGATCCCAGTGTCCTGGCATGGAGTCTCACATCAGGTTCCCTGGGGAGCCTGCTTCTTCCTCTGCCTGCCCTGTACCCTGCTTGTGTGCTCTCTCTCTCTGACAAATAAATAAAATATTTTAAAAAAATTGACCACTTTCAGTTTGCTTTTGAAAATGAGAATGACATCAAGCCTTCTATGTATCTGTTGGGAAACCTTCAGGGGAACTCACCACGTCTGTTCACTTGAGTGGCTGGTGTGTGTTTAACAAATGGATGGATGGATGGATGAGTGAGCCAAGAGGAATTGATGTACTCATGTTTTGTTTTGTTTTTCTCAGTACTGTTCTAGACCCATGGTGAACAAAATGGGTTGATTTCAGGTGCTTTGTGTCCCGAGTTCCGTAAGCTTAAAGGAAGACGTTGAAGGCAGTGCAAGAAGACATTGCCCTGGCACACAGTTCTGATGCACCGTGCTTTAGAGACAGTTGTCAGAAGCTCTATGTACTCAAGAATTTGTGCATCAAGGTGTTTTTCTTTTGGTTCGCCATTTTCAAGTTGTCTTGATGACATACTACCAAGGGCAAAGGGATGACATGCAAACCATTCAATCAAGATGGTAACTGGGGGACGTTGGAGGGTGACAAACAACCAATTTGGTTTCTTTTTATTGAGATATTTGTCTCTTCAGGATCATGGGAATAGGGCAGGGAATTCTGGGGACTCCTTTGCCATCAGTACCTGATACCATGCTTCTCTGTGTCTCTCCTCGTAGAAGACATCAGCACAGGGCCAACCAGTCTAAATTGTGTCTTCCATGAACTACTGCCATGATAGTCTTCCCTCCAGGATGAAAGGTATAGAAACAGTCACGGAACTGGGAAGCCATCTTGTATTCACTGTTTTTTGTGAAGACCATGACTTTGGGAAGAAGGATGAGCACACAGGAAAAGGAGGTGGAAAATCTATGAAATTTACTAATTTATCTTCTGCAAACATTTCCACTAAAAGGCAGACATGGGATCCTGCAGGACACTTTGTAATGATACAGCCTTGAGACAAGAGACAGTCATGAGCCTACGAGTGGCATTCTGAGCTGTGCCTTTCAAACATTTTTGGTGGTCACCCACTGTAAGGGTTATATTCCATATTCTGGTGGACAGCATTGCGTCCTTCACAATTGTCCACCAGAACCTCAGAATAAGACTGAAGATGCAGTTAAGTAAGATGAGTTCCTACTGGATTGGGGTGGTCCAAGTCCAACGACAATGTCTTTGCAAGAGCCAAAAGAGGAGAGCCATACACACAGAGGAGAAGCCACATGAAGATGAGAAAGAGACATGAGATACATGGCCACAAATCCAGGGATCTATGAAGCCCCAGAAACTGGAAAATGCTGGAAAGACCCTCCCTTTGAGCCTCAGGAGGGAGCACAGCCCTGCCCCACCTGGATCACAGAAGCCCTGACCCACCTGGATCCCAGAATCCCCCCCCCCCCCCCCCCCCCCTGGATCTCAGGCTTGAGTCTCCAGCACGCTGGAGGAGGATGAATTCCTTTTGTTTTAAGCAACTAATTTTGTGGCCCTTTGTTACAGCCATCCTGGGAAACAGACTAGTCTCCTGGGTTCATGCCTTAAATAACAGTTTGTTGTAAAATCCTTGTCTTTAGGCGGGAAACGCTGTGGGACACCAGAATGTGCTTGTACAGGAACCCAACCTAAGAACAGAATGCAGAGAACTTTATTCTTGGTAGCTTCATTACCAAAGTTCAGTATATTCTTTCTGTTTTCTTCACTTCCAGGGTTAGCACATTCGGGAAGCAGGTGGACATAGATCCTGATGACCTCAAAACCCAAGCTCTCTGGGAGAAAAGTCTGAGAAATATTCCCAGCTGTGTCTGTGAAATGGACTCCTAGGCATTAAAATAGACTCCCCTGGTGCAGCAGGAACACGTTTAGACTGCCGACATCCCAATTTCCTTTATTGAGACATGTTTCCTTCAGTGTACTTTTGGGAATATTGTGGCTCCTGGAAATGGAGGAGAGCCCTCTTTCTGCACCTTCTCCCAGGTCACGATGGTCCAACTGGCAAATCAGCACTTGGGTTAAGGATGGAGGGACCAAGTCAACCTCCAACATCGTTTAGATCTTTTCATTCCCAAGAGCAAGAAGGTGGGCTGCCATCGTAGAGACCGGAGCATTGCCATGGCATCTGGCCCTGCTTTCTGTGTATGTTTGATTTAAATGGAGAAACGCGGCTGAGCGACGTTTGGCTGCGGTGTTCCTGGAGCTGTTTCTGTGTTCACACGGCAACGCGGGAGAACAAGCGCGATCTACAGAGACGGCTTTATTCACACGTTGTTGCACGGCGTGTGAAGGTGTTTCTCACGTCAGCCTGGCGGCCGGGAAATGAGCGAGGAATCCAGGGGGACACTGGATGCCCCTTTTGCAGCCTGCTTCAGTTGGGAAGACCAGCGGTCAACAGGGCCTTCTTGGGAACTTGCTCCTCACACTTTGGGGTGCCCAGAGTGATTCTGTCCATGAGCTTGCTGGGCTCCCGCCTCCTTGCCAAGCTGGCGATGGGGGTTTGGCAAGAGATCACTCTTCTTCATTCCTACCGGTTCCAGGGAGCCCCGGTCAAGAGCCAACAACGAAAAGGTTAATGGGAGAAGCAGGAATGGGAAGGCTTCTTGCTGGTGCAGAATTGACCATAAGTTATCGCTCTACTATGCTCTCTTGGTGGTTGTGCTTTTGAAAGACGGATGCCGCTAACACTTGCCAATTGGCTAATTTTCATATAAAATAGTTATACATAATAGCTTATTATCGTATTTATGATCATATTATAAATAATAACCTATTATTATAGCATAGGATTATATCATAATTTATTACAGTACATATTATATTTTATATTGTAAACAATTACATATTTCTATAGTATAGCAATTATAATGTTATATCATATCATATTATAAATAATTTCTTATTATATGGTATATTATCATATTATAAATGATCATTTATTATAATGTATATTTATATATTATGTATATGATATAATATATAATAATAAATGTAAATTATAATGAATGCATATTATATTAAATGTATATAAATACATATTATAATAAATGTATATATAATAAATATAGAATATATATTATTTGAAACATATAATAAATGATCATTTTATATGTGTAATATATAATATATTGTTATGTTACAAATAATAATTTATATGATATGATGTATTACAAAATGATTTCTTATTATATGATATATTATATTATAAATGATAATTTATAGTTAATAATAAATTATAAATAATAATGACTGCACGATATAGTATTGTAATTATAAATAATTTATTATCATATGATGTTATATTCTATCATAATTACTTGTTAACACGCATTTATTATTATTATTTCTACTCTACAGAAATAATGTCGGGTCCTTCTCCGAGTGTTGTATCGTCCACGATGTTGATACATCTCCCGATCACTGTTGTTAATTTTGATCCTTCTGTGAAGGGGGCGTTACTATTGCAAAGTTTCCTTTTTTCTTTAGCTCCTAAGTGTCTGTGTGAGGTAGCTTGGGACGGTGCAGACACCCCCGTTCTCATCATAGAGTTGAACACTGAGTTCAGCCTCTGTCCGTGACCCTTTGCCCGCTGTGATGACGGTGATTTTTCTACTTCTGTCGTCCCTTCTACATTTTATCCCCTGGGTTTCCACTCTAAAGAAGACCTGTCCTCCTGTCCTTTCTCTGCCATTATTTATTTATTCAGTGAATTATTTATATCAGTATGGGCTCACGGGTGTTCCATTTTTCATGGGTAGCCTCCGTTCCCAGCATTACTCATTTTCTCTTGCTTCAGTTGTCCCCGATTTGGCCACCGGGAGCTCTTCCAAGCTCCCAATATGTCCTTCCTTCTCCATGCTGTTTCAAAGAAGAAGGACACCTCGTCTCCCCCGCTTCTATTCCTGGGGGTTATTACGGTGTTGGGAACGTTGACGTGGGCGTCTGTGTCGGCATGTTCTTGGGGCCACCTGCACTGGAGAAGGCTGTCCCAGCAATGATGGATGCTTCCACACATCTTGGAACAATTCCTCGGGTGACCGTGTTCTCTGTTTCTGCTGTTTCTGTCCTCAGCCGTTCATTTTCATTGCTGTCAGCCTTCCGGCCATGGGTCCCCGTCTTCTTTCTGATTTTATATGTGATGCTGGGTAAAGGTGAGGGTATGAGGGGGGAGAACCCTGTTCTCCAAGCTCACAGGCAGGTGGCACAATGCGTTTGATCACTCATCCCCTTCTCTGTCTTGTGCCCGCTGTGGCTATGTTGGATCACACCGCTGTCCCTAATGGGTTAGACATCATCCTTCCTTTCTAGAATGATTCCGGGAAGATGCTTTCTCATTCCTGCCCTTCCCATAAAGCAGCCATGCAATAGGACATGTGTGATGCACATCTGTAAACAACATGTCGCCTAGACAGTTGTCCACCAGCATGGCAAGCCCAAAGCACCAGATCTAGTAAGAGTAGAAGAAAGGACTGTTTCCCAGTAAAGAAGCCCACGGGAGGTTACAAAAGGGCTTGTACGTGGGTCCCAGCACCAATCTTCTGCAATACTGGACAAGATATGGATTCTTTACGGGATACTCCTGTCAATAGCACAGAGGTACCTGGTCGTTGGTGGACCTTGGCATGGAACAAAAGCAATCACTCACCTGCACCAGGTGTGGAGAAGAACATGTCAAAGGGTGTCCCTTTAACCTAAAAGATCAGGATATGGGAGGTATTTACAAATGAGGTAGCTTCTCAGGCTTGGGGTGATTTCTTTTGCCTCCACAATTTCCTACAACGCTTGCTAAGTCAGAGTTAATTGTATATAATATAATATGGGGGCATCTGGGTGGCTCACTGGGTTGAGCCTCTGCCTTCAGCTCAGGTCGTGATCGTGGGGTCTTGGGATCGAGCCCCACATGGGGCTTTCTGCTCAGCGGGGAGCCTGCTTCCTCCTCTCTCTCTGCCTGCCTCGGTGCCTACTTGTGATCTCTCTCTGTCAAATAAATAAATAAAATCTTAAAAAAAATTTCAAAAAGTGATACATAATGACATACAATGACATATATTGTAACGATTGCTAATATTACACATAAATATAAATTGCTAGGGTTTTCCAAGGAAACAGAACCAATTGCAGATACACATGATTTTGCAGGCAGAGAGGTCCCAAGGTCTGCCATCGAGAGGGGGGACCTCTAGAAATGCTGATGATGTAATTTCCTCTGAGTCTGAAGTCCTGAGAGCCAGGGAAGCTGATGGTGTGAATTTCAGTCCCAAGGCAGGAAAAGAGGAGATGCCACATCGCAGCTCACACACAGCGAGACAGAAGGAAAAGAGGCAGAGTCTCGCTTCCTCTACCCTTTTCTGGGGGTTCACACCTTCAACTGATTAGACAAGGCCTACCACACCTTCAACTGATTAGACAAGGCCCACCACACCTTCAACTGATTAGACGAGGCCCACCCACCTTTGGGAGGGCGATTGACTTTACTCACTCTGCCTGCCCATATGCTAATCTCATCCAGAAGCATGCAGGAATAATTTTTATTCTGGGCATACCTTGGCCCAGTCACATAGACACAGAATTGGCCACCATGAGCACAGCACACACACACATACACACACACAGAGCTTTGAGGACGTAGTAGTACAACTTGCTCTCAGGAAGGTATCAAGGTCGCTTTTTGAGAGCAGGTAGTGTTGCTTACTTATGACAGTGCGTTTCCCAATTGTAAGACTCCTGACTACGGGTAGACAAATCCGGAAAGGATGGGTGAGAACCAGGAACTCATCAGCTCAATCGAAACCACGGAAAAGTTCACAATTCAGTTCTGACAAGGGTTGTGAAAGTTTGCAGATCTCGGAACTCGAGAACCAGTATTCCAGCTCTGTTTTTGGAGTCCTCACTCTTGGGTAGCTGCTACAAGGTTCAAAGCACATTCATACCCACTGGTTTGTCTGGTCTCCACAGTGGGGTGTTTTGGGCAGATCAGTACCTTCATTTTCATGACCCTGTAGTGAAATTCCAAATGTCTATTGATTGTGGAAGGTCACACCACTCTTCATTTAGGAAGCCTGGCTTCAAATTTTTTTTTTCAAAGATTGTATTTATTTATTTGAGAGAGAGTGAGAGAGACAGCATAAGAAGGTGGATTTGAGGAGAGAGAGAGAAGCAGACTCCCTGCTGAGCAAGGAGCCTGATGTGGGACTTGATCTCAGGTTCTGAGATCATGACCTGAGCAGATGCTTAACCCACTGAGCCAACCAGGTGCCCCACTGGTTTTCCGTATTTTTGAATATGCTCTAATGGCCTTGTTGGAAGGGAAAATGGACTCTAAAGTGAGATTTTGTATGATTACATCAGCGGTCGTTATGGGTAATCAAGATTTTCTTATGAGTTGCACAAGGACCTGACGTAACTAAATGAACCAGCAATGCTCAAGGATGTAACATCAGAAGGGATTAGGGGGGAACCATGTTTTTTGTTTTGTTTTGTTTTGTTTTGTTTCAATGAGAATGAAAACAAACAACAGGACTTAACTCTTCAAGGTAACGTTTGCTAGGAAGCTTTTACGCCCTGCACCATATTTAAGGAATCACGTTGGGGTTACGTAGTGGAACAAATTGAACTACACAACAACACTCAAGTTAACGTCCCATAAAATCTTGCAGAAAGCAAGGGAAACCATGGCCAATGCAGGGCTGTAATTCTGAAAATAATAGTCCCGTACAGCATCTGCCACTGGTTGCACGTGTGCTAACTCACTCACTTAAGATAACGCCCCTGTTGCATGGGGCTGTGTATTGCCTTTATCAAGGGATAGAGCATGGTTCCTCTTCTTTTGGACCCAGAAATGCCATGCTTCTGATTCTTTTCATGGAGGACCTTGCTTCCCAGGGTTGTTATCAGCTGCTGAGCTACCTTCCCCAGGTCTGGTTCTTCCCACAGGCAGCAGGTGTCCAGCGATGGAATCCAGGCTCAGGATTGGCCATTTGGGCTCAACACTGGTGGGCAGAGCTTGCTTAGGAGCTCAGGTGGGGGAGGATGTTGTAGGTCTGTTTTGCAGTTTGACGTCTCTCTCTGAGCAGCCCTGCTTTCCTTCTTGAGCTCTGATGTCTTGAAAATATCCTGTACCCCTGACTCTGTGTAAGCATCCCTTCCAGGAGAAGCCCACCTATGGGAATGGGTACCTGGGGAGGTGTGAGATATGGAGACCACGTGGTGCTTAGAAGCTGAGTCGGTTGTCCTCTGCTGGGAGTGAGGTCTCCGTCAGTACAGAGCATGGCTTATGGGTGGTCCCTGGGGCAAGGGGATGATCTGTGAAAAGGCTTGCTGGCAATGTGTCCCGATGGTATGCAGACAGAAGGGGTGTTACCCAGCAGAGATCCACGTGGTGTTTAGGGAGGAAATAGTAGCTATGGAGGAATGGCCTTGTGGGGATGTTGCTGAGTACCCTTGCTCCTGTACCATGAGGAATCTCTGAGAGCTCAAACCACCAGTTGGAAGCAAGTCTAAAAGTCAGAGATGCCCTTTATTGGAAGGCATCTCTAGGAGAAGACAGAGAGGCCAGGAACAATCGCAGGACCAGGCATCCAGCTGGTTGACCATCAAAGAGAGTCAGGTGGCCAGTTAAGGTCCCACCTGTGAAACCAGCTCCAGAGTGCTGGTAGCAAAAATCTGGGACCCTGACCCATGAGGCAGAGGCATGGGGCAGTCTCTGGGGTAGGCTCTGGGCAACGTGAGACTGGTCACCTGGTCTTTCCCTCTTGCAAGTCTGTTCACTGAACACAGGGATACGTTTCCTCAAAACTGTGTGAGGAACAGGATGGCGTGGGATGGAAGGGGCCAGCTGACCTGCATTTTGCAGGACATCTTTGCTGATGACTCTTTCCCGAGAACTGTCCTCGAAGGGCTTCCAGTTCTAGTTTTAAGAGATAATTGCTGGGGGACACCTGGGTGGCTCCACTGGTGAAGCATCTGCCTTTGGCTCCGGTTATGATGTCAGGGTCTTAGGATTGAGCCTGACATCGGGCTCCCTGCTCAGCAGGAAATCTGTTCTCCCTCTGCCTCCTGCTCCCCTTACTTGTCCTCTTTCTCTCTGTCAAATAAATAAGTAAAATATTTAAAATTAGAGAGATAATTGCACGAAACATAGTTGGGTTTTGACACCCACCTAGAGATGATGGCGTAAACGACCCTGAAGGACCATTTAGGTGTGTAAATATACCCTCTGAACAAGTGATGGTTTATTATTGATCAAACTGATGGAAATGGGGGATCATAGCTCATGGAACTCATGACCTGGTTTGTGGGATATCCCAGAAGAAGACCCTGCCCAGTGATCCAAGATGGGGTCCTGTTGGGCAACATGGAGAAGACATGGAGGAGGTTATGGGCGACATTCGCTGCTGCCGGTTGCATGTGTTGGTGAGGTTTGTAGGACAGTAAATGCGCCTGCCTCCTTCCGAGAGCTTGAGGCCCCATAGGTGGTAGATGGACATGTATATCTCAGACCCCAGCAGAAAGGCTCAACAGACCCTTGTGGCCATACCTGGTGTTTCTCCCGGGCCTGATTGCACACGCCCTCAAAGAGGATGGTTCCTTCATGAAGATGATCATCTCTTCATGCATTGCATCTGTTATGGAGATGTGAGATTCCATATATATATGTTTTTTTACCTCCAACCAAGGAATGGGAGAGTCATGTTCTGTCCATGGATCACCCTTCTTATTTCTTCATCCTGCGCTTCTTCTAGGAAGAATTTGTCTTAAACCTTTATTCTCCATTATCCATACTGCTCACTGGGTTATTGATGGACACTGAGACCATTAGGCACAAATGACATCTATCGGGGGCTGTCACATACATTGGGCTGTTTTTCTGCCTCGCTTGTTCTGTGAGGCACTTCTCCGTAGATTAATGGGTCCAAACCCTCATTTCAATTATTTTTATTATGCCTGGCTACTGCTTTCTCCTATTAAAAATGAGAGTGTACAGTTCATTTAAGGATTCAATATTCCTGTTAAGCAGTAATTCACGTCACTTTCTCCATTACCACGCCACCGACTCTTGGGATTTGTTTGATTTATGGAAGCGATTGCCGCTGGAACTTTGCCTCTGTCCGCTGAACACTGCATCCCGGGAACTTTCCCTTGAAATGCTTAATAATTACGAATGAAGTTCTCTCCAGTTGGTTCAGGTCCGTGCACTGTGATTATCAGAGGGAACTCGAGGCAGAACTGTAAACGTTAATGCGTTTCTAGAGGAAGAGGTAATGTTTTGCTTGCCCTGGTACCCATAGGAGAGAATTCTCTGTGTGTAAATAATGAAAAACCTATTGAAATGGCCGCCAGTCATGGACGTTGCTTCTATCTATTTGGATGGTCCACTGAAATTTGTTTTTCTGATAATTTGGTGATGTTTTTATTCCCTTTACCTCATTGGAAATGTTTGAACCATGAAGCATCATTCTTCAAATCCTCATTGAATAATGCACTAGATAGTCACATTGGGTATGTACTAGTTTCTAGTGTTATGCAGCAAATGGTCACAATGGAAGCATCTTTTTTTTTTTTTTAAGAATTTTATGAATTTATTTGAGAGAGAGAGAGGGAAAGCACGGAGGGAGAGTGAGAGGAAGAAGCATACATCTCACCCAACAGAAAGCCCTAAGTGGGGTTCAATCCCAGGACTCTAAGACTATGACCTGAGCTGAAGGCACATGCTTAACTAATGGAGCTACCCATATATCCCACAACATAACATCTTAAAGTACCATCCACCTGTTGGCTCAGAGTTCCACGGGTCATAAGTCTAGCAGGGCATGCTGGGGTCCCCTGCTCATTGTTTCACAAGGTTGAAATCAAGGTGTTGGCTAGATTGAGGTCTTACCCAGAGTCTCTGGGGAAATGCACCTGCCTCCAAGCTCATCCTTGCTGTTGGCAGAATGGAATTCCTTACAGTCGTAGGATTTAGCTCCCTGTATTTTTGCTTGCTCAGCTTGGACCTCCTCCAGCTTCTAGAGGAGGTCCATATTGCTTCTCATGTGATCTTCTCCGTGTTCAAGCCAGCACATTGAATACTGGTCATCCTTTGGGTATTTGGGTTTGTCTTCTGCCAACAGCCACAGGAAACTCATGTGATTGGGTTAGTTCAACTTCATAAGGTCTCCATCTCAGTCAAAAGATTTGGGACTTCGACTATATCTGCAAAATCCCTTCTGAGTAGACACTGGATAAGTTTTTGCTTGAGAACCTTGAGAACCCTGCAGAAGAGGACCATCTGAGAATCCGTCTTACTTAATTTTACATTCTTGGGCCTTCCCAAGTGGAATTATCCAATAATCGAAGAGCTCGCCAAGTCCCAAGGTTTAGTGGTAGTGTTTCCAAGGTGTTGTGATGTTTCCAGATATCCAATGAAAACAGAAAAGGAGAGAATCCATTGTGCACTGCTCCTGATGCTTAGTAACTAGACTGTGGATTTAACCATAAATATAGGACTGCAGAAAGTTTATGTTTAAACAAGAAAAACATGTGCCAGGATGATGTGTATCTGCTCCTCTCCATCATGTAAAAAAACTAACTTGGCTTAACTGTATAAAATAATCTTTGGGCTATAAGAAGTTGTGACCTACACAATGTAGGTAGCATGTCAATGTTAATAAAGATTTTTTTGCTATATTTCATTATTTTTATTTTTACTTTATTTTTTTAAAGATTTTATTTATTTATTTGAGAGAGAGAGTGTGACAGCAGGGCAAGTGGGAGAGGGTGAAGCAGGCTTCCCACTGAGCAGGGAGCCCGACGTGGAGCTCGATCCCAGGACCCTGGAATCATGACCTGAGCCAAAGGTAGATGCTTAATGAATGAGCCACTCAGGCGCCATATTTCATTACTTTTAATTACTAGGATCTAATATTATCATTTATTTTATATATTTATTTATTTTTAAATTTAAACTCAATTAATTAGCGTCTAATATGTTATTAGTTTCAGAGGTAGAGGTCAGTGATTCATCTGTCTTGCATAACATCCAGGGTTCATTACCTCATGTGCCCTTCTGAAATATCTATCACCCAGTTACCTCAGATTTTACAAATCTTATTAATAATAACCTTGCGGCTAGATCATGGCACTCTTCTAAGTTAACTTACTCCCTCGAGATGTCCGGATTCTTCTTGCATCCATTCAAAGACAGAGGAATTTTGGGGGTGCCATCAACGTGACTGAGCTCACTTGAAACTCGAAATATGCTTCAAGAGTCTTATTTCTATGCTCTAAGATTTGGATGGCTGGAAGTGCTCCGTGGTAAATTACTATGATATAATCTATTACATAACTATCCTTTTAAGCACATGAATTATGCATCAGGAACATACCCTCCCCGTGCCCATTATCATGGCTCATTAGTAGAGTTCCATTCTCTAAATGCCATGATTCCTGTTTCACGGAGGAGGAACTGTCCAGAGAAAGCCGGATTTATCCGGCTTCCCCATTCTAAATTCTTCCCCAATCAGAGAACGGTCACTGCAATAATAAATGTACCGAAATATATTCAAAAATGGCAAATTACCCCTCTCTGATGGGAATGCTGATTCTGAGTTAGGGTTTCTCGACATCAGCACTACTGATATTTTAGGGCAGATGATTATTTTTTGTGTGTGAGGCCGTAGGGCACATTGTTGGATGTTTACCAGCATCCCTGGTCTGCTTCTGTAGATCCCACTGCCCACTCCCCAATTCTTTGGCTTTGTTGATAGTATTTGTTTTTATTAAAGTTACATTAAAAAATAAATAAAATTGCATTTAATCCAACCCCTCAATTGTGGCAACCAGAAATGTGTCTGGATATCACCAAGTGTCTCATGGGAAGATAGATCATCCCCGTTGAGAGCCACTGCTCCGCATCGTCAATCTTAATCTTGGAATTCATTGAAAAGTTGGTCTTTGCAATACCTACACATCTCCCAAGAGTGAGACGAGGTGCTCTCAAAACACCAGATCAATATGGCGTCCAAGCCAAGGAGTCATCAAAAAAAAAAAAAAATCATGCAAAGATAAGGACCCAGCAAATCTCTTCTGATGATACCCACGCACCTCTTTAGAGATTAGAAACATCTCTACTGGGGCGCCTGGGTGGCTCAGTGGGTTAAGCCTCTGCCTTCACCTCAGGTCATGATCTCAGGGTCCTGGGATGGAGCTCCACATCAGGCTCTCTGCTCAGCAGGGAGCCTGCTTCCGCCTCTCTCTCTGCCTGCCTCTCTGCCTACTTGTCATCTCTGTCTGTCAAATAAATAAATAAAAATCTTTAAGAAAAATCTCTACTTTGGAAATGGCCTCCATCACTTATACCGTTCAGGTCGCCGAGTACAGCATCTCTGTTTCACACAGTCACTGTGTCCTGGGGGTTCCCAATTTCTCCAGGGAAACAACCTCACTACTTGGGGGAATCTCCCCAAATTCCACAAAGGACACATTTAATCTAATTAGAAGGCTACAAGAAGATACCCAACATTGGGCACTCATGCTAGAGGTGAATGTCCTTCCCCCAAGAGATGTAAACATCTTTAATTAAATCACTAATTCAATGAATAATTATTTCATATATTATCCTATATCATTTAATTAATACTTAATATTTAATGTTTCCTCTTTGATGAATTAACATATTAATTAAACAGATGAAAATATATCAAACACTGATAAAAAGGGCTTTGAAACCACAGGTACTATCTCTCAGTGAGGTAGGGTCCTTAATTCTACAGGGGGACAGTTTGAGCTTCACACAATCATTCATTGCTTCTGCTCCTCACCTGGTTGGTGAGCTCTGGAGGGTGGAGAGCCCACGGGATGGGTGAGTGTCCCACCTGGGCAGGGAACCCTGTATTTGGTCCCTTGGAGGAAGCGGTAACACTGGACCTCCCAGACATAACAAAGAAATCCTTCCAAGTTCTGCACTGCGCCGAGTCCTTCCATATTTCTTTGGGCGATGGTTAATTGCATCTTCTTTGAGACCGTGTTGATCCTCAACCATGACACACGTGTGAAATCATTCGGGGATGCCCAAAGTTTCTGGTGGAATTTGGCCACACGGTCGAGAGACGACAAGTCTTTTACAAACAAGTCCTTTGCCATGAAAATATTTCCACGGTCTAACAACAAAGACACAGAGGTCGTGGTAATTAATAATCCATTAGAGGGCAATCGTGGGACGCAGCTAGAGGTCTGAGACAGGCCGGGAGCTGCTATTTATTTTGAATGTAATACGTTGACGGCGTCTCCCTGTTTCTTGATAAATTATGCTCGAAACAGGATCGCAAATATTCTGTTACTGATGAAGGACTGTGGAAACCATAAATTTCCGGGAGGTTTGGCTAATCTTATTTTGGGTTCTTGAAGTATTTTTTTTTTTTTTTTGCGGGGTTGAATGATGGAGGGTATCATATTTCATTGCTGTGTTCTGCTAGATTTAGGTTTTTGGTGAGCCATAAAAATAGAGGAAGTTATTGTATCATGCAGATATTCCCCTAATTCATTCAAGCATCTACCAATGAAATGGTCTTGAGTTACGGGACGAAAGCTTATCACTATCAGTGACAACAGTTGAAGGGAAGTCTGTGAAAAATTGGCTAATAAAAGTCATCCGCAACAGATAAAATCCCTTTTCTCTTCACTTGTTCCTTCTTTCCTTCCTCCATTTTGTCTTTCCAATGTCCATTACATGTTCGATATGTGCTTGGCCCCAGGGACAGGACAACATGAATAAAACCGTTTTTAGCATTCTGAAAAACACTCAAATGCACTCTGAGTATACGAGTGTAGACAGGACCTTTATTTTAATAGCCAATTTTTACTATTAATTAATGCAATTTATAGTATTTCACTGGAAAACTTGATTTAAAAAATATGCCGAGTATCATTATCCTGACTGGGGAAAAACGTGCCCTCAAAATGGACAAAGGGCTTTGTCATCAAATTAGTTCCTACTCATCAACTTGATCTACATTCTTATCAAATTAATCTATATTCTCTGTGTAAGGGGGTCCGACTGTGTTATCATTTAACTCGGATTTCTTCATCTTGCCTACAAGGATGTTATCAGAAACCTCAACAAATAACCGAAATAAATTTATATACCCTGTGCCTTTTTCTATAATGTATGACTTGCCCATTGATGATTGAGTTGGTACCTACTGATGTATATGACAATTTATTATCTAACCTCTTTAAGTCAATGGTTTATCGTAAACCATTGTACTGGGACCAAAGCCACAAAATAACTATATTTGATTTTGTCTCCCCATATAATTTGGAGTTTGGAGGGTGAACTTGTGATTTTATGTAATTTTACACCATCTACCAAAAAGTCATGGAGCCATTAAAAAAAAAAAAAAAGCAGTAATGAATCACTAAATTCTACCCCTGACATGAATATTACACTATATGTTAACTAAACTGAATTTAAATTAAACAAAAATACTAAAATATAGCAACATCTTCATGCTTTATCAAATTGTATGGGAAATGGCCTATTTTTGTGACTATGTCATTTCACTGCCCAGGTGGAATAAAGTATAGATTGTTGTCCTTGGTATGCCAGTCTGGGTTGGAGAGTCTTGACTAGTAGGCATTCTGTGTGGTTTCCTATACGTATGTAGCTGCACAATTAAGACAGAGACTCTTGGATGGGGTTAAGGTGGTCCTTTGGGACTTATACTCCACCTTCATCTTGAACATTTACCCAGGGTTCAAGGTCAAAAGATGACCTCATTGGCCTCCATTGGCTTCCACGTATCAGGAGCTCCTGGGCATCTGAGCAGCAGTTGGAGTTGAAGTTTAGGGTGGGCAGATGGTCCATGATGGGTAATTCATGGAGTTCTCCAGAAGACACACAGGAGCCAGGAGATGGGACGGGAATGAGTTGGGTATCTCCATCGTTGATGATGGTCTGAGAGTCACTGCACTGACCTTCCCACAGGTGGAGATTTCCTCCCTGCAGAATGCTACATGAGCAATGGAGCTCCAAACCTGATACACAGTCAAGTTATGTCCCAAACTAATTGGCTGGGTTCTGGGTAACACAGCAGATAAAATTTGAGGAAGTTGGATTGTTTGATCCTGACACCTTTTCTTGGGCTGGTAGAATGCTGGAAGGGTCAGTTGGGCTTCTGGCTTCTGGGATCTCCCTCTTCACTGTTGGCCAGCCACCATCCTAAGGGCTTCATCCTGTATCATGTCAAATTTTAGATCCACTGGGGGGGCTGCCCTGTAAGCAGTGATGGTATTTGGTTGGGCCAAGCCTCCTTTATTGATGAGTGTGAGGACTCATCGTTGTGTGAGCCCCAAATACACCTGTTCCCTTCCCCCAGCATTCATAGGGATGCTGCCTTCCTACTTGCCTTTGGGGGTTAATGGATTGTTCTTTTCTTTGAGTTCGAGTTTCCCATCAGAGTCAAGAATTTCTTTCCGAGCACCACATTTGGGCATTTCCTTCAACTTCTCTCATTCCATTTTCTCTTCAAGTTTTGCTACTGCTCAGTCTTTTGGTAAAAAAAAAAAAAAAAAAAGATAACAGTTACTCATTGAGGGTTGCTATCCAATTGCAATATAGAGACACACAGAAAAGCTAATAAATTTATTATCTTTCTTATGTATATGGTATATAGGAAATATATATGATATATTTAAGATTGCATATATATATTACATAGATCTATCATATATGATATAGGATATATATGTGTACATATATGTATATGACATGATACACGCATAGGATATGCATATCCTAAATATCTATGCATAGAGAGGTAAGTATAATGGACATCCATACAGTTACCCATCACTAGCTGTAATAATGCATCTTACAATTTTGCTTTGTTTTCATGATTCTTATTTTATTTTATTTTTTTAAAGATTTTATCTATTTATTTGAGAGGGGCAGTGACCATGGGGAGGACATGGAGAAGTAGGCTCCCTACTGAGCATGGAGCCCAACACAGGGCTCGATCCCAGGAGCCTGGGATCACAATCTGAGCCCCAGGCAGATGCTTGACGGGCTGAGCCATCCAGGTGCCCCATGAGATTATTTTTTAAAAAAAGATGTAAAATATTAAAGAACCAAGACCTCCCTGCACTGTATTTCTTGTACTCATCTCAATTCCATCATTTTCCAGAAGTACAGTATCGGTGTTTACCATCCTGAGATGTTAAATATTTACCTACAAAGGGAGGCATTCACACACAGCAATGGATTTCATTTTTTTCATGGGATAAGCTTTACACTGGTTGCATACTCGCTTCCATAGCATTGAATAACTGGGGTGCTTTTTGTGCTCAAACTTATAATTTGATGTTTATATGGACTGCTGTGCCATACAGCACATGCTGTATGCCACTCCTGTTACTGCTTTCTGCAATACTCTTACATGACTGTTTCCTCATCATTTTATCCCTCGTTTGGGTGAATATTTATGGGTTTTTTGTTGTTGCTGTCTTCCAGTCTGGTCATGACAGACATAAAGATGTAATTCATGTAAGGATCAAGACAGTGTTATCCCGGATCAAGGTGGTCCTAAATCCAAGGACAGGGGTCCTCGTAAAGTACGGAAGAAGAAACATATGCAGAAGAGAAGCCATGTGAGAATGAGGCAGAGTGGGAGCGATGCGGCCACAAACTCAGGGACGTCTGTCACCCCAGAAGCTGGAAGAGGCAGGAAGGACCCTTCCCTGGAGCCTCGGGAGGGAGCACGGCCCTGCCCCGCCTGGATCTCAGACTTGTGGTCTCCAGCACTGGTGGAGGATGAATTCATATGGTTTTAAGCTACCTGGTATGTGGTGCTTTGCTCTAACCAATGGGGCCCAAATCATCGACAAGATCTATTTTTTTCATCTATGTAACAGAGATAGTCTTACCTTATTTGGTACAAAGCCCACTGGAAGGATTTGGTTCATGAATGGTTACCTGCCTTAAGCTTCTGGCAATCATGTGAGCCTCAGAGAAGAGTTTGGAAAGGATTTGGGAATTGTGTTTTGCACCTGTGATGTCACTGTTTCCTCCCACAGGTGCATGGAACATTTTTGCAAACTCTTGGGTATCACATTTGGGCAATCGAAATAAATCATAAGTAGGGATCAACATGAACTTTCTTTGAAGTGTCTGACACAGGCAAATATATGTATTAATATATCTTTTAATGTGTATGGTTATATATCATATATAAATAATATGATTTTAATTAATATATAATATTATATGTAATATACATTGCAGTATATGTATAGGTTATATACAATTATATGTAATATATGATAACATGTAATATGTTGTATATAAAGATATAAATAATATATAATTTTATAAAGAGCATATTATTATACAAATATATATTAATATACTTTTAATATGTATTATATATAATACATATATTAATATGTATCATCATGTATAATTATGTTATATAGTTATATATAACACATAAATAATATGATTTTAATTAATACATAATATATGTAATATATAATAAAATATCATTTTAATTAATATGCATTCATTAATACATTCATCAAAATGTCTCTTTTTATGCATCTTTTTATCCAAATTGAGAAAGAAATTATGATTATAAACACTTAACATAGAGGTCAAAACCAGCACACTTGCTATCTCCACAGATTTTCATTTCAGTGAGTAATTTTCAAATATTATTCATTTCCTCGTAGCAAAAGAGCAGCGTGGTGGTTGCCAGGGGCTGGGGGTGGAGGAAACGGGAGACCTCGGTCAAAGGATACAAAATCCTAGGAGAATAGAATTTGGTGGCCGTGACCAGCCATGCTCTGGGTGTAGTAGGGGGCTTCTAGGAGACTCGATCTGGAATGTTCTCACTGCACAGACACAAAGGAGCTATTTGCAGTTGTGCGGTTATTTCCCTCATGGTGGTCAACATTTTGCAATGTCTACACTGCATCAAATCACCTTCATGGCTCACCTTGACCATCCACAACCTGATATACCCATTACAGCTCCACAGAGCTAGAAAAAAATAGGTGTCCATTCCTTCGTTTCACAGTGAGCATCATCTGTTTGGAGACATGCATACGTGCCACTCTATAGGCAGAATGAAAGCCCAATATCGGAGCATATGGTCCAAGTTGGGTAGTTTGTGAGATCCTAGGTCTCACCAACATGAAACCCAGAGGGTTGACCATTCCTCTGCCGTTCACCCATCTCTTCTCTGGGGAGTGAGAGCTCCTGTCTTCCCTGATTGAAGACAGTGGGTTTAAATAAATAGGGTCACAGGGCGACCCCCTCTCATATTTTTATCCTCAGGAAATTCACTGCTGAGATCTTTGAACAACGTCCCGAACGGCAAAGCATCCAAATGACCGAGTGTTTGAAATCGTCGCTCCGAGAAAGGTCAGAGCAAACAATTCTCTGTGAAAAACAATTTGCATAGCAAATGATGCATTAAATGATGATCCCAGTTTTCCGTGGTCTTAATTATAACGGGACTAAGAATCAAGTCTGCGAGTGTGGCTGGTAATGCGAATGGGAACCCAGCAGACCCACAGACTGAAACGCACAAACTCGTGGAAGTGTGTTTATTCCTTACCCTTAAGGAAGGAACAATCCCGCTACGTTTGTGTTCAGAGCTATTGAAACTCAAGAATCTACAGGCTATCAACAAGACCTAAGGGGCATAGCACAACCCATCCAGTTTTGGAAATCGGTGCCTTTTCTTTTTCTATTTGTCACGGTGTGGTCTGTGAGCCTGATGGCTTTTAAGTACTTTCACGTTCTTGAAGACAATCATTGCATTTGGGTTGGCCCACAGGACCATGTTGCTGATGGGATTTATGGAGCGGTGTCCATCTGAAACCATGTTTCCCCAACTTTTCTTTTTAATTCTCAGTCTTCTAAGGAGGCCTTTTTAGACATTTTTTTTTTTTTTCGGTATGATATGGATGTATGAATCCTGATTGATGTGACAAGAAATAATGTGCTTTGCACCATTTTATCTTGAGTTTCTTCACATGGGATTTTGGTCCTTGTAGTATAGACAAATATAATCCAATGTATGAAAGCTCTTTGGGAAAAATAGAACAATAGAGGAGTATGAAATTTTAAAAATCATTTCTGTGTCGAGGAGACAGGGAGATGTGGCGGGAAAACATTGAACTTGGCCTGTGGGATCCTATCCTGTGGCATTGGATATGGGTTATTGATTAGAGTGGTTATTGGATGACATGACTGCATTATTTAACCCTCGCCCAAAGTCTGTACTGCTCTGTCATATTAAAAAAAATGCATTGAAAAAAATTTAAAAATGCATGGAAATTATGAAATGTAGAGATTTGACCATATTGCAGGGTTCAGGAACTCAAATGCTTATAGGTGTCAGGCAGATAATAAAAACATCTTGAATCTGAAAACAAGTCTTGATGGTTCCCTCGGGATAGGTTCGTGCTTCCTCTCACAAGCAGCCATATGGGAAGACAATGGGGAACAGATGGACATGTGGTCCCCATCCGACATGGGGCACCTGGCTTAGCAAACCCAACTCGGTCATGTGCCATGACCAGATTCTGAGTGTGTCTTAAACTCTACAGTAGACACTAGAACCTCAATAATTGTCCTCTGTTCTTTGAGGTTACGGGGTTCATAGGAGCAAGAGGGTGAGTCTGGAGTATTCTAGACAGCAGGACTCGGGCAAGCCCAGGATCATCTCAGAACGGTGGAGGAGAAGGGCAACTTCCCTCATTTTTCATCAGTAGGCAGAGAAGGGGCTGGTGGCTGGTGGGTCCAGGATGGGGTGTTGATGTCATCTCTCAGGATGAGTGGGAGGGATCAGTGTGTTATTGATCTGGACCTGAGGTGTCAGGCTCTGACCCCCAGGAGTGCAGGAGGGTGGGGAAGAGCCTGCATGCGGTGGGGAGAGGCTGTCTCCTGCTGTGCTTACGATGGGCTTGCAAACCAAATGGAAGCATCCTTCCAGCCCTCCGTCTCTCTAAGTCCTTTCCATATAACTTCTAGCAGCATCACAGATGCGGTTCCTATCTTCAGGATCAAGGCTGCAGTAGAGTCCTATTATGAGCCATGATCCCCTCACTGACATTTGGGAAGGTGGGGCTAGCCTGTGGGATGGGGAGAGATCAGAGGTTGGGCAACATTGGGTCTTACTCTTGATGGATGTCAGAACGGGCAAGACTGAAGGCTTACCTTCCATGCCCCATGTCTGGTAACCTGCAGTTACTTGGAAGCAAACGCTGAATTTTCTTCTGTGCTGAGAAACAGAGGGGCAGTGTCCTGAGTTAGAGAAGTGAACGCATGGTGCATTGAGTAGCTTTGACAGATTTTTGAGACGGAACATGGTAGTTGCTCTCAAGTGAACCTAGCCAGCTAACTCACCTACCGGGCATGGAGAGTTTGCATGGTCTTTGGAAAGGAGGTCTCTAATCCTGTGGGGTTGTCTTCTCAGGAGGCATTAAGATAGAGCAGAACTCCAGACAGGGAACAACAATAAAGTACTCATCGCCATGATGGCTTTGAATGGGGAACGGATTACCATCCCAGCATAGGGCCTGGCTGTACCAAAGGATGGTTCCAATAAGCAAGTTTGCCAGCCCATGGTGGTCCCACCCACGACTGTGGGGTTGATACTGTTGTCTTTGGTATTTGGGCTAAAGGAGGAACCTGGGGATGTGGCCCCATTAGAGCGATCAGACTGCTCTACTGAGCTCAAAACCAGCACCACCGAAGCCCATGGTCAAGACAGTACTGTGGGACACATGGAAATGCCGCCATCTTTTAGGATATGGATCTTTTCAGGATATGGTGATCTGCTCTCTCCTAAAAACACCTGGGTTTGATTGGATGACATTCCAGAGAGAGCAGAGGAAACTATGGGATTGTTGCAGAGAAGAGGAATGATGTCTGGCATCAATGAAAGACCTTGCTTTGATCTACAGTCATGGAGACTCCACCAGCCATGCACCGCAGACATACGCTGGGGTGATGACAGCTTGTGCTCATTTCCCTCATGGTCTTGCTGGGTTCCAGAGCTAACATATCATCCTTATTCCCAGTGATGACTCCCACCAGGGTACCTTAATAGTCCAAACACCCAGGATGCCTGTTTGTTGGAAAGTCAGTCCCTGGAGGGCACCTCCTTGATGGTAAGATGCAGCCTTCCCTCTAAAGATCGATAGAGATCTTTGTCCCAAAAGGAGAAGAAAGCCACATGAGTTTGGCCAGTATGGGGCATGTGGGACATACGTTCCCACCAGGGTCAGGTCTTCTGTTTCTTACGCCATAGAGGTTACGGCCATTAGCATCTTGTTATGGTGTATCGTATTATAGATATTGAATATTATGCATGTTCTACATTCATTTACTCACATATTGTGTATAATTATATTATGGCAAGTGTTACTTATCCTTTACTATTTTATATCTCAGCATCCTATAAGATGAATCATTTACTGTAAGTATAATTTCTTCATACAAAGTCATTTGCACGGAATGACATGATTGCTACATTAGTAATTGCTTCAATATTTTGTGCTACATATTTATGACTGCATGTGACATCTTGTATTATTATTATTATGAGTCCTACGTATTTTCAATAGGTCTGTTGTGCAGAATCATTCCTGACAAATATCATATTCCCTTGCCTACTGAATAGCATTGTAAAGCAACATCTAGGGCTTTGTGCGGTTTTTCCGTTGTCCTAAATACCTTGATGCCCATTTCATCAAGCTAGTCCTTACATTGGTGCTAGGAGATAAGTACCTTTCTTTTCTTTTGTTTTGTTTTTTTTTTAAATTACTCATTTATTTGACAGAGAGAGACCACAAGTAGGCAGAGAGGCAGGCAGAGAGAGAGAGGGGGAAGCAGACTCCCCGCTGAGCAGAGAGCCCGATGTGGGGCTCTATCCCAGGACCCTGAGATTATGACCTGAGTTGAAGGTAGAGGCTTAACCCACTGAGCCACCCAGGTGCCCCTCCTAATTTTTTTAAATTAGTGGACGTACGTTGCAGAATTATTCTTAATAAGCCAGCTGTCCCAGATAAGCACCTTTCTAATCCTCGTTTTAGAAGACTTTCAGGAAGAAGAAGGTGAGACCCAGAGATGTGGAGTCACGCAGGTATCATGGTGTTAAGGTCATCAGATGACCCACGTGGGGGTCGACATTCACGACGGAGAGGCAAGATGCACTCTCCATTCTCTGATTTTTGCAAAAAATCTCGCTTCGGATATCCGCCAACAAGCATAATGAAGTGGGGTTGGGATCTTTTGTTCTTATGATAATGTCAACGCTGACCACGATGGTGGTATCACCTCCAGTTTGCATTCCCAGAGACCGTCCTCAAGGGTGCTGTGGCTTTATCAGCATAGCAATTTATGAGAGGCAGAAGGCAGCGGGATTGCTTTACTTGTTTTATGAACGGGTAAATCAGACTCAGCGGTTATGTTATATTAAAGAAAACACGGTTTGTCAATGGCTTATCTATGTTATGTGGCCACAGTCTCATAGCTCTTTCCATTTTGTGGTGTGTTTTTGGGTAGCCATTGTATCCGTCTGTCTTACCTTCTTGCAGGCAAGGAGAGGCAGGTATAATATGACACCCTCATCTGTTTAAGGCAGGGGGTCCGGAGCCTCAGCACTGTGGACATCTGGGGCAGGGTGGCTCTTGGACATGGGGTGCTGGTCACTCTGGAGAGTTGAGTCTTGTCTCTGATCTCCACACACCCCATGCGAGGAGCACCCCTCCCACTTTGCAGTGACAACTCAAAATACCTGCACATGTTGTTCAACGTCTTTTGGGGGGAATCCTGCCCCCAGCTAAGAACTGGATAAAACCGAGTCCATGGAAATTGAGTGGCCGTATGTGCAAGGTCATATGTCCAAGTCATGGCATTGTAGAAATAGGATCTTTTGAGATCTTGAGGGCCCCCTGTTGGATTGTGCTGCCCAACGAAGAGCCCAATCTTCAAGGTCTCAGCCTCATATCGATGCACGGTTACCATCTTTCATTGCATTGGATTAACTTCCTGATTCTATCACTTACAGAGTTTTTGGGACCGTCTTATGGTTTGTAGCTTGCATACGAAAATACGATTCTTGTTATGTCTCAGTGGATATTAGGATACAAGACTTGGAAAAAACCATGGGTGTGGCCAGCTCGGGGTTGCTTTCTGCCCGTCAGCCTCTCTGGTCTCCTACTCTAGTGCCTCAAATGCATCCAACTCCCTTCCTGCAAAGGGCATCTCAACACATTTCTTCCCCTCCCTCCTGCTTCTCTTTCTAGGGTGAATTTTCAGTCTTGTGATGGATCCCAATGCCAATAACAGTTCCTTAGGGAAGACCCTCCTCCCTGACTCCCCAGGCCTGGTCCGATCTCTGTCTCTACATTCTTATGGCACGGCATGAATTTTCTTTCACTGTTGGGAATCCTGTGTTTATTTTCGTGATTACATCCTCACTCTCAACCTTCGTGTCTCAACTATAAGCTGCAGGGAGGTAGACATGGTATCTCTACTTGCTCATCCTGTATCTCCAGCCACTGGACATTTGGTGGACAAGGGCTGAATTAGTGAGTGAGGAACAAGACACAAAGGAAAATACAACATTATCCCTACATATAACAGTTGGTTGGTGACCTCCAAAAAGATACAAAGATATGTCCTTGTCGTAATACCTGAAACCCTAGAAGGGACCTTATTTGGAAAGTGATCTTTGCAGATGTGATAAGTGAAGGATCTGAGATGAGTTCTTCTTGGATCAGAGTGGCCCCAAATCCAGTTACGTGTCCTTATAAGGGACAAAACAGGAGAGACACAGACACAAAGGAGAAGCCACATGAAGACGGAGGCAGAGATGGGAGGGACATGGCCACAAGCCCAGGGATGTCTGGACTCCAGAAGTTGGTAGAAGCAGAAGGGACCTTCCCCTGGAGCTTCAGGAGAGAGCACAGCCCTGCCCCACCTGGATCTCAGCAGCCCTACCCCACCTGGATCTCAGATTTCTGGTCTCCAGAGCTGGGGGAGGATAAATCTGTGTTGCATTAAACCCTTGATTTGTGGTCATTTGTCAACTGCAGCAATAAGAAACTCATAACTTATCCCCAATTTTTTTCTTTTCCTTTCTTTCTTTCTTTCTTTTGAGACATCATACCTTTCTTTCTCATTCTTCTTTTGTTACAACATAAGAGGGAACTGACCATCAGTGCATATGGTCTATTGAAGGGATTAAATGAGTTGTCATTATTGAAACTATATTCCAAGACCAGCTCTATGTTTGGGCCAGTTGTTTTTGACAACCCCTTCAATATGACATATTGGCTTTTTAACATATTGGCACCCAGTTTTTTCTCCTTGTCTTTCTTCCAAGACTGACTTCATTCTTCACCCAACATGTGAGCTGGTTGAGCAAAAGGACCAAGCAACAGTGATTATCATGTGGTCACTAATACATGCACAGCTCACCCTCTGAGTCTTCAGAAATGGGTTGTTGGATGAGTACATGCCCATCCAATCTATAAACACTGTGGGCTTCCCCCGTGTCTTCCTCTAAGGTTATGGCATGGAGAACCACTAATCAACTTCCTTGGTTTTCAACCTTGAGGGGTTCCAGTGACTTGTTTGTCTCTGGTTGGAAGGAAAGGGTGTCCCATGAGTGAAAGGCAAGTATCCACTTACTTGTCATTCTTTTTCTCTGACTTTGATTTTAAGCAACGTGCTGGAAAGTCAAAGCTCATGTCACGCCCCTCCCCTTCCCATTTTTAATTTTTTTTTGTAACTATCATCTATTTCAGAAAGTCTTATTGCTAAATTTTATTAGATACTTATTTTTTTTTTAACATCTCCAGCAGGGGATCTTTATGAAATGTAACAGTGAAACATGTGTATCCTCAAGAAGCAGCCATGCAATAAAATGCGTCACTGGTTTTGATTACCCCAATAGTGCGTAGGGAGAAAACTCACTGTAGAAGTTGTACTGTGATATTTTTAAGCAATGGAGAAGACTGTCTTTTGAGGAGCAATGAAAGCATTAAAATCATGGATGCCATTTGCTTTATATAATAAACTCCTGTAAACTGGATGGTTTTATGATTGAGTTTCCCCAACAGCTGTTTTGAATAAGATGTTAGAAGGGTTTTGGGGCACGTTATTTTCCCGTGGGTCAGATTAGCTCTGTGTCAGCTTAGTAGTTAAAGAATCCTAAAGTCAACCCATTATCATACAGATATATCTCCAAACTATGTCTGTAGTAAGTTGTCTTTTTTTTTTTTTTAAGTGTTCATCAACTCTAATTCCTATCAGTTCTAATACAAGGCTAGTTTGGGGGGTCAAAAGTATTTTTGAGGGTTCATTGACTTCAGAGTACAGATACCATTTTGTAACTAGGATTCAGAGAGAGAAAAGTCAGTGAAAAGGAGTGGATGAGGTTGAATGGTCTTTGAGTAATTCATGTCTTCCAAGCTTTCATCATGGATTGATAAGAACTAGGAGTCAATGTTGGAAAGCTTGACTGTTTTCTGTGGAATTCAATGGGTTTTAGGAGACCCACATGTTTGGATAGGCCTTGCTGGCACAGTAAAGGGTTAACTTAGTGGGTTTGGAGTCTTCCCATACTACATAGGCTAAGGGCAGAGCTGGTCCTTGACTGGAACTTGGGAGAAAACCAATGATCTAAGCTATATTTTGCCTGAAAAGGGTGTCTTTGTGTACCCCAGGTCTTTGGCCCTATCAGATAGTTAAACAATGTGATTTATGTTGACCCCATCATTTTCTTTGCCTGGAGCCCTGGGTCACTATCTATCAGTTTGGTCTGTGAGGGAGCAAATGAAAGAATGAGTAACAGGTCCGTCAAAGTAAGGTCACTAAAAACTGGACACCAAGGTTGAAATGCATTTTCCTAGTTGACAACACTCTGTATATGTTGTCCCACATCCTGTCTGTTGGAGAGAAGAGAACCGGGATTTTGTGCCTGGTTTCTCCCAGATTCTACCCTATGCACTTTGAACCATGACCAATTTTCATCTGTATCACTTTACCTCAGTAGACCACGACTATAACTGGATACGAGTACCACCACCTCATTGAATATGAGGACATCTGAGACAGCATGCCCTGCAATGGTTCACATTATTTGGGGACCCCTGGGAGGATCCAAGACCACCAAAAGAATATATAAGGTGCTGCCTTGTGCCTACACCTGTTTTCATTTCTTAATAAGTGGCAATGACAATGCTTGCAGAATCCGTTAATAAATGTGAAATTCTCTGAACAGCATCACCGTCTTGTGACTTTCCCAGGGTAAAACATTCCTGAAACAGCAAACTGAGGTAGAGAAAATGGACCCAAAGCATGAAGACAACATATATATCTAGGACACAGAATGTCATGGTGCATCTGGGAGACTGGTGTGGGAGAACCTTCAGCAGACAAGAGGCAGCCACTAGCACATGTGTACATATGCATGAATTGGGACTTGTGTATGTTTTTACTCATTGCAAATATATGCAGTGTCCTTGACTGTCAGCTAGGGGAAAAAAAGGTGGCTTTGTGTCTCAGTGAAGAATGACACATCTTAGGGCATTGGCAAGGGCATCTGGAGCCCACAAGGGAATGCTTGAGTCATTTAGGACCAGCACAGAGCACGGTTACCAGAGTGAAGGTTAGAGGATATGAAGTCTCGAGATCTAAGTGAGCATGGACTCTTCTGAGAAGAGACACATTGGGCAAGCAAGGTCTAAGCTAAAGATGGGAGATTGTGAACACCTGTAAATGTCCGTGTGTGAATGGAGATGTTCTCCTGTATATGAACACACGTATACAGTATAGTTCAGTGGTCTGCATTAGGACCAGAGACCCTCGTGCAAAACAAATCTCTCTCTCGAAAAAAGCACAAGTTAACGCAGAACTCATTTTGCAAAAAGCTTCCTAAAATGGCTAAGATGCCCCTCTGTGTTTTCTAGGGTCTAAACGGCCTACCCTCCGCTTAGTTATTCTATCTTGTGCCACTATTTAGTGTCTGACTAAGCTTTGAAAGGTTGGATTAACTCAGTTCACTTTGTTCTTCGGCTTAACGCCACCCTTGGCTTCGGTTACAAAGACACGTTTCCATTGAGAGTCTGCCTTAAAAAAAGAAAAGAAAACAATATCTCCAATGGAGAGCCTACAAAGCTGTGCCTCGAATAATACCCTTACTCTATTTGCTGACATTTCAAGCATTAAATTAATATTCTTGAAGTCAATTCATCAGGCTTCCAACCTGTAATTGGGATTCTGAGCACGCAGAGGGAGCACGAGAGGGAGAGCAATCGGTCTGTGGAGTACGGCGGTTTTTCATTTTGCAGACAATCCCAGAAAGCAAACACAATCAGGCAGTGTTCTGGAGGCTGATGGATACTGCTGTTCTCAGGAGCCCAGCAATAAGAAATAGCAACTTGAAGCAAATGTGGAAGAAGGCGTGGCAGCCTGGGAAACCCTCCACATAGTTCATCCTCAATTTTTATCCCACTGACCCCAATCTGGCTTTCAGGGCATCTTTAACTATGCTTCCATGCAGAGTGACGGGAAAGCTGTTTTCCGAGGGTGTGTAATCCATGCCAAGCCATGAAGAACTCAGGGGGCATTGGTTTCTTGCCAGTGTATGGGCTTCGGGGGAGAACTGGCCTGTTACAGAGTTGACATTTTAGATTACGGTGGGGCTAGAGTCTTGTTACAATATTTGAGAGCGCTAATACTTCCGCTCAAGCTGTATCAACATGTTTGCGCTCAAGATGGTCTAGAGCCCAGTTGGATATGTGTGCATTCCTCTTTCCTTGTAACGACCCCATACTTGCATTTAAATGGGGACGTGCAAGGGGCAGCTGGGTGGCTCCGTCAGTGAAGCTTCTGCCTCCGGCTCAGTGGGTGATCCTGGGGTCCTGGGATGGAGTGCAGAGTCTGTTTCTCCCTCTCCTTTTGCGGTTCCTCCAACTTGTGCTCTCTCTCACTCTGTCAAATGAATAAAGAAAATCTTTAAAAAAGCAAATTGGGACACCCAAGAGAAAGGCAGGACAAAGGAGAAACACAAAAGAGGACTCTTCGAAAAGCTCAACAGAAGTTTGCATAGATCACAGGTGGATGGTCCAGCCAAGACTGTTAATACAATCCAAATGGAATTTCCCATTGGTGGACATGCAGGTTGCTGGTAGGGGCTCTTTAGAGTGTCCTTTGTCTAATAATATAAGGGAAATCTGGGTAAATGACACTAATTAGGTTTTAGAGAAGAACCCACTCACTATGGGTGGACGGTTCTCCTTTTGGAAATATTTGCCCAAGGATTTGAGGACCAGAACTCCGGCAGAGCAAATCCACTGTTAGAGCAGAACCTTGGTCTGTTGTCAAGAATGTCTGCTACTGCATCTTTGGATGGGACCCTGGGAATTTTTGGCCCTTCAAAAATGAGTTTCTGAGAGAACCTGGGTGGCTCAGTGGGTTTAGCATCTGTCTCCAGCTCAGGTCATGATCTCAGGGTCCTGGGATTGAGTCATGCATTGGGCTCTCTGCTCAATGGGAAGTCTGCTTCTTCCTCTCTCTCTGCCCCGTTCACGTTCTCTCTCTCTATCTGAGCTAACTAAATAAAAATCTATGAAAAAGTGAGTTTTCAAAGGGTATAGCCTCTTCAGCTGTTTGCATTATTTAAATAAAAACAGACACGGATGTATTTAGAAGCCAAAGGAACTTTAGTATTTACCATAGGGAGTGAGGATAAGGGATTGTACAAATGGCTTTCCAGAAGGAGAGTGGAAATTTTGGACCTACATTTATTTATTTTTTTCTCTCAATACCTAAAATACGCACAGGCAAGTTTATGGAAAAAAAAAAAAAGTGAAATGGAACTTTAACGTCACTGAGAAAATGTGGAAACCAACACAAAATATCGATAGTTTGAGAGGCTGTGAGATGTCAAGGTAGTGAAAATCTATGTCTTCTATGTGTAAATATGTAGATAAAAGTCAGACACAAGGAGGGTACCTTGTGGAACAGTAAAAGGACATGTGTCAATGGATTAAAAATATTTATTCAATTAAATGCAAAAATGTATATTGGTTCCTTGTTATTTATTTTAAGGAGGTGTGCATTCGTTCCCAAGCATACAGATAGGTTTTGTACACATAACAAAATTTCTTCCCCAGCAACTAGCCAAGAGATTTTCTGGGGAACATGATAGCATTTAAAATGTGGGGGAAGGACTTCCAAATCCACACCTAAGTGTAAGCCTGGAGAAGGTACAGGGAAGGATAAAAATGTATGGAGGACTTTCAAGGTAATGCAGACACTTTGCAATGACGTCATGGCTCAGCCACCATCTCCACGTAGCTGGAAAGATGGTGTCCAGCATGTGTATTAACACATACACTGCAGGGGAACCTGGATGGCTGTTGGTTGAGCATCTAGCAACAGCTCAGGTCATGATCTCAGGATGGAGCCCTGTCTTGAGGGGAGGGTCTCTACTTAGTGAGGAGTCTGCTTCTATCTATCCCCAGCAATTTTCCATCTTCACAAACTAGGAGTGTCCCCATTCAACACTAACACCTCCTTCCCTTCTCCATGGCCTGGCATCCTTTATTTTATATTCTGTCTCTTTGAATAGGATGGTTCTAGGCTCCTCATACAGGTAGAATCATACAAAATGAGTTCTTTTGGTGACCTGCAGTTTCATCAGGCATCATGTCCTCAAGGGTCATCCATGGTGTAGCAGGTGTCAGGACGTCTTTCCTTTTCATTGTATGATTGGATCCCAATGTTCATCCATTCATCTGTGGATGGGTACATGGATTGCACCTTGTGGCTGTGGTGTTGAATCCTGCCATGAGCATGTGTGACCCTGTATGTCTTCTAGCCCCTGCTTGAGATGGTTTGCAAATCTGTTTGTTTGTTTTTCAGATAAGTTGCTGCTTAGTCATGCTGGAAATTCTCATGAAATAGCTCACCCTGAAACTTTTTAATGGAGGATAGCCCAGCACACTGGAAACCAGGTTTTCCCATAAAATCATGCAATAAATAGACTCCAGGGCTCAAGAGAATCTTTTAAAACCCTTAAAGTTTTTAAGAGTGCATGACCTCTGCTGGTCTTGGGGGATGGCTGTTATGAGGCATCCCTAACTAACTATTGCATTCAAAACTCTAATTAGGGAAGCATTGCCCTCTGTAGCTCTCTGGAGCTTTAATTCCATCTCTTTGGGCTCTTTTGTGGCAACAATGCATCACAGAAAAAAGCGTTTATTAAAATAAATACTGACGCTTCCATAGAATGGAGTTATCTCTTAGAGCTAAGAGTTTCCCAAGTTCTTGTTTATTTAGCATCAATATGGGATGTCAGCATAGTTAGGAGGTAGGTTTTGCCCAGAGACCCGTTCCTCCTCAAAAACAGACATGGGTTATCATGTCAAATACATGATAGATGAAATGTATATATCGCTTTGTACCAAAGACGTTGTTTCGGCAACTTTAAGAGAGAGTCCCTTAGCTGGCCTGTGGCATAATCCTAGAGAGAATTCTCTTTTGTATCTCGCCTTCTTGCCAGTAGATCAAACACCCATGCTCTCATTGTTCCACGTGAGGCATCCCCTGTCCGTCTCTATTTTCGGAGGTGCCTCAGACACGGTAGCAGATGATTTGTACATATTCAACGACATTTTCTCCTCTGCCCACCTACTATTAAAATCGCACTTTGGTTGGCTTTCCAACGAGGAGAGATTTCCAATGTGTATGCACAGGACACGCGTGTGCTGTGCAGAGCTCATCGTCAGGAGACTTGGCTTTCTTGCGGCCCCAAATAATGAATGAAGAAAGATGGCGCCCATTTGGGTTTGTGTGTCTCTTATACCCCAACCTCCAAAGAAAAGCTGGTGAGGAATTGATGGGACGTTCTTTCCTCTCTTTTCTCATCCCTCAATTTAGGATACATTTTGAGTGCATAAATATTCCTGGTTTATGAGAGACATCACCAAATGGCCCATTGGGCGATGCAAAAGCAAAACTGTTTATGAGTCCCTGAACTCAAGGACAGAGACTTGCAATAGCATTTTCTAGAGTGGCTTATCCTAGAAGGCACTCTTCATCTCTTTTAAGTTTCATTTTCTTGACAATCTCATGAGGTTGGAGTCATTTTCCTATGTTTGCAAATCCAATGCATTTCTCCTGATAAGAACAGAGTCTCCCTTTCAATGTCTCAAAATATTAGGTGCACGGTTGAGATGGGTAGGTAAATAGAGATAAAATCCCTGACCTTATCCTCATCACAATTTCCTCCTATCCAGATGTCCTTTGAAATAAGGAATGAGATCTATTTACTCATCTTTTGCATTTGGGTAATGGGCATTGAGTTTGTTTCCGTGCCTTTTCCTTTGGTCCGTTTTGCCATACCTCAATTTGTAGACCCGGACTAATGGGTAAGCGTCTTGTTATATTTTTATTACTGGGAGACTCACTTAATCTACATGGATAACCAGGGCAGTGATTTTACCCCTCCCCCGCCCAGGCGGGCTCAATATTGATTTGGTGTGGATTATGGGCCGTTGAATGTATCATTGCCCTATTTAATCATACATTCAACACCACTTTGCTTAAGAAATTGCACATAGGCAGAAATGATTACTGCCAGGCCAGTTTTACACTGTGTGTGTGTATGTGTGTGCATGTGTGTTTGTATGTGTAATTCAAGGGGAGAGACTGGTCTTTCCAGTAGTTCTGAATAATGGAATTTTAAATCGGTGAAGGATCCTATTTATGCCTTGAAATAAGAAAAAAAAAAAATCAATGCGCTTCTTCAACTGCATTCTTTGGGGGATAAAAATTTCCCTGTATCACGACTACTTATTAAATGCTGTATCTTATAGCTCAGGCTGAGTTAAGCTCCAGTAATAAAAGTCCCCCAAACCCCCATGTCTTGAAACAAATACTACTTATTCCAACTCTGTCCTGGATGCTTTGTTGAGATATAAAAGTATAAATATGGAAATGATAATGCTGAGGTTATTTTGGTAAAACCAACCAGGTCGTTTGCTAGTAATGTGCCATCACAGTATTAGACCAAACAACTGATGGAAAGTCATTGAGGTGCTTTGCAACTGGGGATGGGGTATTTGGCCTGTCAGGCTCCCTGCACTCTGGTCTCTCTCTCCTTTGCCATGATGACGCTCCAGGTGGCTCTGAGTACATCTCTCCTAGGAAGAAACACGTGCTCCCCGATGTTTCCTTTTATCACTGCTCACCCACTAGAGTAGTGAGAAGATTTTATATTTACCCTCATTCTCTCTCTGTGTATTACACGACACACTTGATTGATCTCAAGCTTAGCCACAGAGGGAATTCACAGAAAGGATCTTTTCTTTAACTCTAATATTCAACTGAAGTGCATGAATTTGTGCTTTGAATTATTACAGGAGAACAAGTGCACACCTATGGACTCACATTGACAATTGGATCTGAAGACAAAGGAGGAATTTAGGGTGTGTTTGCTTATTGAACAACAGGGAGTCTGAGGTCTTGGGGTTATGGGTTCCATTTCCTGCTCATCTATCAATCTCAGAAACCATTCATCACTTGGTGGCCCCTGGGCTCAAAGGGCTTGGGCCCTGTGAGACAGACATCTCTCAAGCCCCAGCATCAGGCAATGATTGCGTGATTATTTATACAAGTGCGTGAGCTGAATAATGCTTCGGCGATTTCAATGAGGAAGGCAGGGGCAGGGGACAGGGTGCGGTGCAGACCTGATCGTCAGAAAAAGAGAGATGTGGGAACCACCAGAGCTGTTTGTTTAGAAAGAATCCAGTCCAAAGAAGTGAAATCAGCTTTTGAGACCTAAGGCAGGTGTTTGAAAATAACAGGAGACAAAGTCAAGAATACGAGACACATCGATGACAATTTCAAAAAGTCCTATTGGGCTAGTTCCCCTTCCATACAATGCTGATTTTAAAACCATGGCACTTAGAAGCACGTGACAAATGTGGAAAGACATAGACCTCTGAAGAAAACTAGCCTGTCCTTTAGATCAAAGCATTCATGAGAGTTAAATGAGATAATACAGCTAGGTCCTACAGGAGCTCCACGTTGAAAGCACGCAATTAATTGTGAGATATTATGATGACCCGAGAATTAGGTGGTATACACAGATGCTTACAGGCAGGTGGGATTGGAGAATGACTCTTGGAGAAGTACATTGTTTAAAAATCAGCCGTACTGCTGGTTGTTGCAGTTTTATCTGAGACACTATTGGGTAGGAGCACACCAACTATGCTTTTCCTTTGTGGTGGGCAAATGTTCAGGCTCGCTGGGCCCATTTGTCCAGGGAAAACAGATCAAATTTCCCTTTGCTCACAGGACACACTTTGCTTCTCACCACAGACCTGCAACGCAGATTTAGGACTGACATTTTTATTTTGAGCTCCCGGTGTCCATTACCTGGTGAACCTTCCAACACCTAGAGGCTTGCCATGGAATGAAAGCTCAAGGTATTGTTGGCATGACACATTTTTTTAGTGGGTACCATGCTCTTGTACTCTGGGCTGTTCCCCCCCTGGTTAGACCTCCAGATTCTGGGAATTCCTGTCACAACATCTTGTATACTTGTCCTTAGGATGAAGCTTGCTAACTGATTTCATGGAATTGGGTTTCTCTGGGGAGCCATCTACTTACTTGAGAGTCTGTGTTCATTTTCTAGTGTTGCCATACAAATGAACCTAAGCTGGGTGCCTTTAAAGCACACACTTATTCTCACACATTTCTTTTGCTGGTGGAAAATTCAAGACCAAGGTGTCTACAGGGTTGGTTCCTTCCAAGGTCCATGAGGGAGGCCTCCTCTGGGAGCACACTGGGAGACCTCACCTAGGACCACAGCTGGAGACTTCCTCTGGGAGCACACCTGGGGTCCTTCCCTGGGGCCATAGCTGGAGACCTCCCTTGGAACCACAGCTGGAGACCTGCCCTGGGAACACAACTGGAGACCTCCCCTGGGAGCACAGTTGGAGATCTCCCCTGGGACCATAAATGGAGACCTGGCCTGGGAACACCACTGTTGGAGGCCTCCCTTGGAGCACATTTAGAACCACCGAGTCCCTTAGCAAAGTTGATTTGGAAGTGGGTTTTGGACTTAAGTAGGCAAGAGATGAGGAACTTCAGATAATGGTCAGGTCACCCATATGGCAAAGACACTGCATTGACTTTGCTCAGCCCATGTTGACTTCAGACCCTCACAGCAACTCCAGTGGTTTCAACCATTAAGATCGGAACAACCACAATATGACAGTTCTGAGTTTAAATCAGAGTTTGGACGAGCCACGTGAAATAGCTAGCTTCCCCAATGCTAAATAAAACAGCTCGTAAAATAGCTTGTAAAGAGGTATTTATAGGCTAGCTCAAATCTTCCATGAACCTTGGGGTTTCAGATTTCGAAATATCTACATTTGCATTTCAGTATGGCCTGGGAGGTGTGAGCTACCCTAATTCCCAAGATGCCAAGACAGGAATGCTCAGAGGGGTCCTGGCTGGCATTACACTCAGTCCGAAGCTAGAGTCCTCTTCCTTCTGTCTTCCTAGCCGATTATGTGAATCCCCAGATTACAAAGGGAGTAAAATCAAATACTAAGCTGCCATTTTCTATGGGGAGTGAAAACTCTGAACCACATCATAAAACCTTACTTTCCGTAAACCCTCTAACTCCTTCTCTTGAGTCTTCCAAGAATATTAAAAGGAATTTTAATTCAGATTTTGGAAATAGAGAGACCGCATATATTCTATGTATCTCATACCGTTGGCTATTAATACCTCCAAGGGAGCTTCAATTTCCATTTGAAAAAAAGGCTTAGAATTGAAGAAAATAATAGTCTGGAGGTCTCCATTGCCAAATAAAAAGAGGGCTGTATTAATTGTCTATATAATTCCAGGAAAGGGATTTTATTTCATTTCTCTCACGCCCACTCCCCCCTCCTTGGTAACGTTTTTCCCTTATGAAGCCAACTTCCCCTCATTTTGTTTTTCATTTCTTGCTCGATTAACCCTAGAAGTTTATTGTTTTCACCTTTCCAAGGTACAAACTTGGATTTTCCATCCCCTGGTGCTTAATTCTTTCCTGGGGATCTTTATGAGTGTGGGCTGCATTTCATGTCCTTTTGGGTTCTCAAGATGTTCCTTGCAGTTCCACTGGGCTCTGGTTCCCCCAGCAGCAACTTTGATGGGGGAGGTAAGGAGATTTGAAGCATTTGGATCTCATTTTTTTTTTTTAATTTAAATTCAATTTAATCAATACAGAGTGCATTATTAGTTTCAGAGGTAGAATTCAGAGATTCATCAGATGCATCTAACACCCAGTATTCATTCCATCAAACGCCATCCTTCAAGTCCATCACTCAGTTACACCGCACCCCACTCACTTCCCCTCCAGCAACTCTGCTGTTTCCTAGAGTTTTGGTTTTTTTTTTTTTAAGATTATTTATTTATTTATTTAAGAGAGAGAGAATGAGAGAGGGAGCCTGAGCAGGGGGGAGGGTCAGAAGGAGAGGCAGACTCCTTGCTGAGTAGGGAGCCCAATGTGGGACTCGATCCTGGTACTCCAGGATCATGACCCAAGCAGAAGGCAGTTGTTCAACCAACAGAGCCACTGGGCGCCCAGTTTGTTTCCTGGAGTTAAGAGTGTCTTATGGTTTGTTTCCTTTTGGTTTTCCCTCCCTTCCTCTGTGTTCTGTTTTGTTTCTTAAATTCCACATGAGTGAAATCATATGGTATTTAACTTTCTCTACTCATTTCACTGAGGGTAATACCCTCTAGTTCCATCCACACCATCGGAAGAGGCAAGATTTCATTCTTTCTGAGGGCTGATCACATGCCATTGTCTACAAACACCACCTCTCCTATACCCACCTATCTGTCATTGGATGTCTGGGTTCTGAATCTGGAAACAAGAGCATCTTTTTGTTCACTCCTCTGAAAACATGAGGGAACAGCCCACATCTGGGCTGAGGACCATGGGGTTGAGGCAACAAAGGGAATTCACTCTGGAGAGACCCCAGCCAAGGACGACAGAGGGTCCCGTTTCTATCACCTTCACTGTTGTGGATGCCTCATTGGCCCGATGGAAATTGACTTACTTGCACATATGGGTTGGGAAAAAAATAGATTGGGGCTCAGCAGGGTTATTCTACAAGACTTGCCAGAAAATTGGAGAAAGGAAAAAGAAAGTGTGAGGCCAGATGTCAGCATCAAAGGGTTAAGGTTAGGGTTAAATTGAGGAGGACCAATCTGTGTCTGGTTATTTAAATCATGCCTCTGTCCAACCTGCTAGTCCAGGACCTAGGGCCAAACTTCAAAGTCAGATGTATATTTTATCCATGACAACTTGGGCAGGTGTATTGGGAAATGACCGGAAAGGCTAATTTCTAAAGTTTTCTAGGTGTGAAAGAGCGTGATTCTCTCTAAAGGCTGAAACCCTGTATGAAATGAGACTCTCTAAAATGGTAAAAATTTGGCAATCTGTTCTCCGTTTCCTGGAATTTAGACAGTTCAGTATCAGAAGCATTCTCTTTCTTTCTTTCTTTCTTTTTTTCGTAAGAAAGGCAACCTTGTAGAAAATAAGACAGTATGATTTGGTGTATTAAAAATTTTCCGATTATGTAGAAATCGGTTTTGAAATTTTACTTTTTAATGCACTCAGTGCTCTTTGAAACTTTCTGCAGAAATTCTTTCCCTCAGCTTAAAAAAAAAAAAAAAAACTACATTTTGGAAAAAAAAAAGGAAATTAGGAAATTAGCCATCGGCTATATTATTTTGTGTATGGTAAAAGCTACAAGCTCATTATGTGCAGACTGAAACTTTCTCTGGATGAACACGGTTACCTTTGCTCCCAGGATTGAAAGAGGGGAGAAAAAAAAAGCCAACTAGTGGAAGGTTATTTCATATGGAGACACAATACTAGAAAACAGAACCGCAGGGAAATTAGAAATTTATATTTAAAATGATTTCTCTTTAAATGGCCATGATGGAAACACAATGAAGCTTTGCTCTTTAGGAAAATGACATTTATTATTAAAGACCCATTTTAATGGGGTTCTTCTATAGTCCTTTCTCCTTCTTTTAAGGCTGAGTTGCCCCGATGCATATCACCAATGTGAAAAGTGCTAGTTTGTGTTAATGTGCAGGCTAAATATTCTTTAGGATGGGACCCTTGTACTTGTGCAAGAATTCTTCCTGAAATTGGAAAGACCAAGACCCTATAAGGACAGCTTGACTTTTTAGGTGGAGGGTGCTCAGAGAATTCTAGATTCTTGCTGGATGCAATATTGCTAGATGTCAAGGCATCCCACACAATGTGAGCGTTGCCCTTATAAAGGAAATACAGTGGTTCCCCCAATATAGAAAGTACTAAGGTGTTAAATGAGGTTAAATTCCACCAAATTGTGTCTAAGCTTTGTGTGTGTACACAAACACACACCATTTCTTCTGAGCCATCTCACAGTAAGTAGGAGACATGGTACCCTCTCCCTCCCAAATACTTCAATGTATTTTGTAGAACAAGGACATGCTCTCAAATAACCACATAATTGAAATCAGGACATGGAGCATGAGTACAAGTTTACAAGATGTCCTTGTGTTCACACATGCATGAGACACAGGACTTCTGTGCTTTGGATGAAACCCATGGACTTCAGACTTTTCTCCACTTCAACCAAGAACCTTACTTAGTGCTTTGAGCCAGAAAGAGCCTCCTCCTACTGGACTTGAACATTCATCTCTTTACAATGAAGTTGCAGAAAGTACCAGGTCTGTGTGTCTCTGGTCCTCTCTGGATTCAAAGGGCTAAGTAGGGCCACATAGCTTTCCTTGTGCTGTCAGCCGTATCCAGCCTGGACATCACCACAGTAGTGGAAATGGGTTTGCTTAAGATTGACCTCAAGGTGGGTCACCCTAGCCTGGCAATACCAACAGAGTCTTGCTTGACCCCAGAGTGGTGTTTGACCCCATGATCTGCCTCCTGGAATATTTCAGGATCTCCATTTCCCTGCACCTAGGCATGTCCTCAACAATTGTTCTTGGGAGACAAGGAGGAAGCTTCATTCCAGCAAGAGTTTAGGTGATAAACTTTGTCAGGAGAAGAAGAAAAAAACCTGCCCATCAGTTAGCATTTCAACCAGTGGTTGGGTTCCAAATCATCCTGGAGGACTCTTTGCTTTGGCTTAATTACTGGGTGTAATTTTTATTCTTCAGGCATCCCAGGGCATGGGGGATATTAGGAGGTCATGCTAAGTGTCAACAGTATATGTCAAAAGAGAAAGAACCACTCCTTTTCAAACTTACCTGATAATCCCATATAACTGAATGAGAAAAGCTCATTCTCCATCATTTTTTATTGAGAAATATATCTAAACCTTAACAAGGCTCTTCTCAAACCCATGAACGTGCAACATTTTAAGGCATTTCTATTATATCTAGATATCTTGATGACTAATTTTATATGTCTCCTTTCATTTTCTATATAGGATCCTGCCTTTAGTACCCTCTTGGTTTTATATGATAATGCAGGAGCAAATGACCACAAAAAACATTTTTCTTCCCATTTTCCCAGGAATACCCATTCTAATTAGGAGTTGAGTCTAATGCTTTTGGCTATTCCCAATCAAAGTGGATCTCTCTCATGTCTCGTTCATTTTTAGCAATCAGCAAATGTTGAATGAATAAGAAATCCATTTGGATACGATTTCTTTGAAGATGAATCACCTTAAAATTTTACAGACGTTAAATTTAGATTTAAGGATGACAGGATGATGTAGGATATCTGTAGTTCTCATTTCCATTTAATGTTTTTTTTTTTTGTCTTGTCTTATTTTGTTTTGTTCTGCATAAAACAGTACTTAATGATTTAAATAAAATATTTTGTTTCTGTCACCGGTAGGTTTCGCATTAGGTTTTGGGTTAAAGCAGTAGGATTTGGGAAGGTCTAGTCTCTAACATTAAGAAAATAATCAAATATACATGATGAGGGATATAAGTATTTTGAAAGCATAACTTATTAAGAAAGAGATGGGGAGCATAAGAGAATAATGAATTAGACATTTTTGTAATTATAAGGGATAGTTTATTTGTGTGAACAGGCAGAAGTTTGATGATAGACCTTTTTGTAGCAAAAATAATAGAACTCTGCATTTTCCAAGTCTCATATTTCAAAATAAACAGGCTTAGTTAATTTCCCGGGGGAATGTTTCCAATTGAGTGACAAAGCATGCATGAAATGGAATGATATAGGGTTAGACTTTAAATATCAGGACTGTCTGACATGCCAATGATTATTTTGAAGACCTAATTGCTGTCAGGTTAGATTTCTAACTGAAGTATTGATCCGTAGGATAGCCATGTGTATTCCAGCCTGGTTATGATGTAAGGAATAAGATTTCGATGGTGCCCCAAATCCAAGGGGCAGAAGATACACACAAGACTTATTTAGGTAAGTGAGCCACACCATATTTATGTATGTGCCTTATTTAATGGTATGAATGTAAGTATTGTAAGAATTCAGAGGAAAAAGTGGCTGCTGTGGTCTTCAGCCAAGGCCAGAGGGAGAGATGGGGATGTGAGTCTGGGCACTGAGTGTAGGGAACACCTGAACACAGTACAAGAAGCAGGGTGAAAAGTAAAGCAGGAAGGTGCCCATCAGCAGAGATGTGTGCTACAATGGGCCTGGGCCAATGGGCAGGAATTTTATGGGAAGCTCTGTAATGGCCATGCCCGTAATTTAGGAGGTCTGTGGACATAAGGTTTATGAGTATGAGCTGTATGGATTTGCAAGACAGACTCTAGGACATGGTTTCTATCAGCGAGTGTATGGACATGAGTTTTGGGGAAAGGGAGAGACGGGATGAGAGACAGAGATTAATTACAAGGAACTGGATTATGTGACTCTGGAGGATGAAAAGTCCCACAGTGCACCCTCTGGGAGACCCAGGAACATTGGTGGTATCATTCACTCCAAGTCCAAAGGCCTGGGAATCAGGGGACCAATGGTGCCAATCTGAATCCAAAGGCAGAAGAAGATGAGATGACAAATCCCAGCTCAATGGTGAGGCAGAAAAAAAGAAGAGTGTAGACAAATTCTCCTTTCTCAACGTTGTTCTAGTCGAGCCCTCAACTGATTAGATGAGGCTCACCCACACTGGGACAGGATATCTGCTTCGGATGCCAATTTCATCCACAAACACCCTCCTGGACCCATGTGGAAGTAGTGGGCACTCCCCCTGGCCAGTCAAGGTGATACGTAAAATGAACCATCATGGATGTGTTGTAAATATTACCCATAAGTGCCCACCATATATTGTTTTACAGAGACTCTTCTACCTTGCTCCTTGCTTCGCAGAACCTTCCCATGAAGAAAATAAAGAGTTGGGTCCATTCTACAGAGGCACAAACTGAAACAGAGGTGTCGTAGCAGAAGTCAATAAATAGATGGACCTGTTACTCTACATTTATTATTGATTCATTTCTTTGGGGGAACTCTTAAGTTACTGCCTCGAATTAGGATGAGGCTGTGTTGGCGGATGTTCACATGTCCTTCTCATCTGAACAGGTGTGAGGTGTATCTCGATCTATTGCCGATTTAGACTTGTAATAAATTACGTCTAATGCCCATGTTTTAGATGGCCACTCTAAAGTTTCAACGGAAACACAGAAAGGAAATTAAATCATGCATCTGGAAAGTAGTGTGGACACTGGTTGGCCTGAGCCTCATAATTGATCAAAGAAAATGAAGCCTGGGATGTGGGTGGTGTGAGCCCAAGGTCACAGAGCAAACTAAGGGCAGGGATGGTTGTAGAAATCTAGGCTCTATGTCTTGGCCCATGGACAGTGTTGAATGATGGCTCCCCCAAATATCCCAGCACCTATAAATGGGAACTTATTTGGAAAGAGGATCTTTGCAGACATGGTTAAGAATCTCAAAATGAGATCTTCGTGGATTATGCCCTAAATCCAATGGCAGGTGTCCTTGCAAGAGAAATAAGAGGAGACACAGACACAGAGGAGGAGCCAAGTGAAGATGGAGGCAGACATGGGAGGGATGAGACCACCAGCCCAGGGATGCCAAGAGCCCCAGAAGCTGGAAGGTGCATAAAGGACCCTCCCTTGGAGCCTTGGGAGGGAGTACAGGTCTGAGCCACCTGGATCTCAGTGGTCCTGCCCCACCTGGATCTCAGACTTCTGGTCTCCAGAGTTTGGAGAGGATGAGTTTCTGTGGTTTCAAACCAGTCAGTTCATGGTTCTTTGTTATGGCAATCTCCAGAAAGGAATAGAGTTTGTCTCAGGCTGTTTGTTTACTGTGGTTCCCAAAGCAAGAATATGGCACTTCTGTTGGATGAATTCCTTGTGCCATATTACCAGGCACCCACACCATCACTGGGACAAAGCCCCCGTCCCTGGCCAACAGTACCAAGAAGAATGACGGATGAGTGCCTTGCCTCATGGCAACCTCTGATTTTCTCCTGTGCCCCATTTGCAGATGGGCTGTGGGCTTCCCGCTCAGACCCTGGCAGTAAATGTGGAAGAGCTCTGCTTGTTTTCACGACTCAAATCAGCCTGGCGTTTTCATATTTTCGCCCACAAGATGTGCCGTTTGGAATGATGACGGGAGGTAGAGTTCTCCTAAAGTGATCACAGAAATGCTACATATCCTTGGCATCGGTGATATTATGATGTGTTTTTCTGACCTTCTCATCCCCTGCCAGGACTGAGTCAGAGACGTCGGAAACACGTCCCGGAGGTCAGCTGTCACGGGGAGTCTGCTTTTTGTCACAAACTGCCTCTTTGAAATATGTTAGTGCAACCAAAACATAGCTGTTTGAAAAGGTCAATAAGTCGTTATTTTCTTATTTTTTTTTTTGCAGGATGCGGAAAGCATCAGTATTGTGGGATTTTCTTTCTTTCAGTATTGAGTTCTGTAAACCACAGAAAAGTTGGATGAATACATAAACTGTACCCTTCAAAGGATGGTTAAAAAACATAGCTATGGCTTATTTTATACTCTTTATATTTTTAATTTAAATTCTATTTGGTTAACATAGAATGTATTATTAGTTTCAGAGGTAGAGTTCAATGATTCATCAGATGCATTTAACACCCAGGGCTCATGACCACCCCCCGTTTTCCCATCCCCCACCAACCTCCCCTCCAGCAACCCTCAGTTTGTGTCAGAGTTCAGAGTCTCTTACAGGTTTGTTTCCCTCTCTGAGGACTCCCCATTCAGTTTACCCTCCCTTTCCCCCTCACCCCAGCCCCCAACCCCATTCTCTTTTGATTCTCAAATTCCGCTGATCAGTGAGATCATATGGTAATTGTCTTTCTCTGATTGACTTATTTTGCTCAGCATAAGACCCTCTAGTTCCATTCACAGCATTGGAAATGGCAAGACCTCATTCTTCCTGAAGGCTAAGTAATAATCCATTGTGTGCAGGGACCTCATCTTCTTTGTCCATTCATCTGTTGATGGACATCTAGGTTCTTTCCATAGTTTGGCTATTGTGGACGTTGCTGCTAGAAACATTCGGGTGCACGTGCTCCTTCGGATCCCTACGTTTGTATCTTTAGGGTAAATACCCAGTAGTGCGATTGCTGGGTCATAGCGTAGCTCTATTTTCAACTTTTTGAGGAACCTTCATGCTGTCTTCCAGAAATACAAAGACTCACTTCACAATATCTGTAGCCATTTTTGCTGAATTGCAAAATTAAGGTGTTATTTTATTGAATATAAAATGGGCTTCATTAGTAAACGTATCCGAGTAGCAAAGAAACTCATGTCTCTGAAGCAAACACTCAGATGTCACCAGAGACTGAGTTTCATAGAGTCCTGCTCATCACGGATAATTTGTGGAGACCGAGAGGGATCCAGGACTCTGGCTATGTCTAGGACACTCTGTGGAAGTCATACAGCTGAAGGGGGCTGCCTGGGTGGCTCTGTGGGTTAAGCCTCTGCCTTCAGCTCAGGTCAGGATCTCAGGGTCCTGGGATCCAGCCCCACATCGGGATCCCAGCTCAGCAGAGAGTCTGCTTCTCCCTCTCCCTCTGCCTCTCCCCCTGCTTGTGCACTCTCTCCGTCTCTCAAATGAATAAATAAAATGTTTAAAAAAAGAGAATCATACAGATTGAGCAGAGGGGGAACAAAGGGCATCGGCTTTAGTGGGGTTCCCTGTATGTCAGGCAGTTTGCATGGGGTACTGCCTTCCCTCCTCATGAGTAAGCCTATTCTCCTGATTGTGCAGAATGAATCCTAGAAGCACAATTGCTGGGTCCTAGGTTAGGCAGGTTCACAATTAATCAAGAATGCAATTTAAAAAAAAAATTTAATGTGAAACCAACAGGATTCCAGTCACTAATTCCTTGGCTTTTCACCGAAAGGGCCAGTCTGTGTCTGTAAAGTTCCTGCAGAGGGGTAAGGCTAGCAAACTGTGGCTTTAACCTAATTTCCCTTCATTATTAAAGAAAGTTTCTGATTGTGTTCATCTGGCTTCTTGTTTACTTGGGCTACCTTCATGTCCTGGCCCACGAGGGCTCTGAAAAGGAACCACTGGGAAGCGGACGTTACTGTTGGAATTGCAGATTTAGAGAGGTTTTCTCTTCCTGCGTTGGTCATCCTCTGTACCCACGTAGCAAGAACGGCATCCTCAGGGTGTGGGGAAGAAGGTCCACGGACTGGCTGATGCCTGCCTAATTGCAGGGTGCGGGGGTCAGGTCGCGACAGCCCTGTGCTTTACCACCTAGCACTGTGGACCTGGACATCCTTAGGATGGGGTTCGTTGGCCTGGGGGACTGATGTTCAGACGTGGACGCTGGCACACAAGGGCGTTGCCTGGCGTTGGATGTGGGGAACATGGCAACCTTGGCCATTGGTCCCTTGCTTCCTCTGCTGAATGAACATCCTGCTGTCTCCCTCTGGTGCACGTTGGCCCCCGGTTTGCTCAATCAATTTCTGTCTATCAATTGTCAAAGCATCAGATGCTGTGTTGGTTCCAAGTCCTAGAAACGAGCTAAGGAGGTATGCTCCTTCCCATAGAAGGAGAAGTCCGACCTCTACCTAGAAAACTGGGTGTCCTTTCTCTTGAAACTGCGTGTGCCTTGCACTCAGGGTGAATGAGGTGGGACTTGTCTTTGGAAGGGACCAAACAAGTCCCGTTTTCCCTCAGGCTTCATGATGTTTTCTTCAGAAGGTTGGGGAGCCCGATTTCAAAAGAATGCAGATGAGCGAGCGTGCTGCCTTTGATCTCACTGCTGCTCGGTCTCAGGTAAATTCTGCTCTTCGACTCCCTTAATGGATCCTGTCATGCTTGACAGGTATCAGATGGCCTCAACCATTATTTATGAGGAGGCGTTTGGCATGGTGGTTCATTCAAACCAAGCCTAGGCATTTTTTTTTTTTTTTAATCCTCCTTTACAAGGTACAAGTTCTTGTCCCACGTTTCAGCTGCCTGAGAAGACCTTAGAATCTGACAACAGAGACGGGAACCCATCCAGAACTTTGCAGGGAGAAATCTCCCCGCAAGCATCCATGGTATGACTCCCAGCATGGTTTCCATCGAATGCATGGGAACATTGGGTCACCGTGAGATTCAAGAAAATTTCTCCAACTCCCACATCTAGGAAGGGGAAGAAACAGCATGTATTAGACTTGGAGTTCAAGTTTTGACCAGTGCACAAAGCTAGCTATATATATATATATATATATATATATATATATATATATATATATATTATATAGTAAGTTTTATAGGTCTATAGTTATATATAAATGCAATAATAAATTAAATATATACATATAAATATATAAAATTAAATTTATATATATATATAAAACAACTCAGAGAATGATATTAAGTACACTAAATCATGGTAAGGGTAAAATTATACCAGTTTAATTTTGTTATAGTCATCTAGAGTAATAGTGGGATAATCAGAAAAATAGGTCCTATGATTATGTACTGAATGAATAAAGTTGATTGAACTTTATACCCAACACCAGATTATTTTTTGCTTTGTTTTTTGATGTGTGTCAAGTGTTTTGAGAAATAGAATAGATGGTATGCATAAAATGTGGTTAAAAAGTCTGTGTATGACATATATGAAAGTGCTCTTGCAAATGGTACACTGGAACATGTACTCACGTAGATATGTAAGCTTTTTTACTAGAAAATAGAACAATCTGAAACTGTTTATTCTCGGATGTCTAGGGTTAGTAATTAAAGCTTGCTAACTGGAAAGAAAAGAGCAATATATCTGAGAAAAAGTTATATGTCAGAAATCCACATATTACCATGAAGTGTGTAAGAGCACATGCTCTAAATTTATAATAAATATAATATAATATAATATAATACATCTCTAATATCTCTAACAGTATATTTCATAATATAATATACCTCTAATATAGTATATCTCATAATATAGTATATCTCATAATATAATATATCTCTAATACAGTATATCTCTAGTGCAGTATATCTCATAATATATCTCTAATACAGTATATTCATAATATATCTCTAATATAAGATAATACATATCTATAATATATTACCATATATCTCTAATACAATATATCTCTAAAATAAGATACAATGTCTCTAATATAATGTAACATAATCCATGTGGAATATAACATGTAATATAAAAGATAAAAAATGTAGAATCTCCTTATTTATTTTTCTATATGTTAGAAAACCAAATGTTTCATCTGTGAGCAGATGCTCTAAGACCACTATAATATGCCACATGAAACACCCAACATGTAATATACAACATGTCACATGTAGAGTCTATAGAGGGCAGGAAAGAGATTTCCCCAACAGCTGCCAGGCCAGAAGCAATCAGCTTTGCTGACACCTGGATTTTAGACTAGGGAGACTTCTGACCACTAGAACTCTAGATGCATAAAGAACTGGGTTGTTTGAAGCCTCTGTGTTAGAGGTAATTTGTTACAGCAGCCATGGGAAACTCGTGCAAGTGTGCCACCTTTTCTGCTTTGGAGAAATTTCCTATATTCCTTTATTTCTTCATGCGATGTACATCAGTTGAACTCTTACCATGATGGTCAACAGCCAATTGATAAAAATTTGCCCTTTCCAGGCAGGAGGCGTAAAACAGACTACCCCCTTTGAGCATGAGACAGGGCATAACCAACAGAGCTAAGAAGTTCTAAGGCACCAGGCAATGGAACCTGAACCCACCAGACAAACAAGGATTGGTGGATTGATGGCGTGCTCTCTGGGGAAGAGCGCATGTGTCCAGGTGCTGGTGGGCATATCCCGTACCAAATGGTGGTCCCATGATGGTTTGTTTTATTTTCTCAGGAGTTTCAGGCTGCCCTAAATTCATTTGGTGATTTGGCTCTGGGACATTTTTCTTCCTCCAAAAGGATAAGCAAAGACCACGACAAGGTGGCTTCCCTCTAACTCAATGAAGGAATGGAGTCTTCTTGGCTCTACCATTGAAGGTCCGGTGACCATCTGTAATACACTCCTGAACTCTGGTTTCACCGACAATTGACCATGTGAAAGTGAATGATGGCAGGTGTGGACATGCTCGGTCTGAAGGTGAGATGAAGGACGTTTGAGTGGAGAAGAGTTGAGCAGAGAAGGACATCTGTTTCCTGGGCAGGGGTCACGCAACTTGTCCCCAACGGCAACGTTTGTGAAACCGACAGCAAGTGCCGCCATGCCCGTGCTCAAAATGGGGCTGTTACTTGCGTGCTGGGAAATTACTGTAAAGATTTAACACTTTAAGTGTTTTGGAATATCTTTAATGTTTTCAATCCAACTTCCTGCAGGAGAATGACATGATTGATGGAGACGGTAATTAAAGCCGCCGGAACAACCGTGACATTTCAGAAGAAGCTCTTAGTACAATCAGTGGATGTGTTCTGTGCTAAGTGGTTTCATTTCCTGGTATCTTTTTGAGCCTTGATTTCATTAGACGGAACCTTCTCTTATTAGGAAAGAAAATTTTCTCAGAAACGTGGTATATAAAAATGTAAAATATGGGATGCTTTTTAACACAATATGTTTATAGACACTGAATGATTGATTAGATGACATGCCAAATCATATGAAATTGTGGAAATACGTATATGAAAAAAAAATGGCTCTGTGTACTATCATTCTGGCAAAATTCTCAAAACTAAAAACTGCAGGATGCGGTAGAGGGCGGTTCATTTTCCTGATTTGACTGAAAACAGAGACACTTAAATCCCTTTGTTACAGACTTAACAAACCTTTTCCAATGGTGCCTTTTACGTTATAGTGCATTTCCACAAAAGATACATATTTTCTTGAGTTTATGATGACAGATTGTTGTGGACTGAATTGTGTCCCCTCCCCAAAACTGATGTATTGCAGTCTTTCTTTATTCCCAGGACCTGGAGGTGGGATCTTTAAAACGGGGATTAAGGTAAAATGAGGTCATTAGGTTGGGTCCTGATCCCATAGGGTTCCTTACAAGAAGAGGAGATGAGAGCAGTGTGGAGATTCCTCAAGAAACTAAAAATAGAGGTTCTCTATGACCCTGCCATTGCACTCCTGGGTATTTACCCCAAAGATACAGATGTCGTGAAAAGAAGGGCCATCTGTGCCCCAATGTTCATAACAGCAATGGCCACGGTCGCCAAACTGTGGAAAGAACCAAGATGCCCTTCAAGGGATGAATGGATAAGGAAGATGTGGTCCATATACACTATGGAGTATGATGCCTCCATCAGAAAGGATGAATCCCCAACTTCTGTAGCAACATGGACCGGACTGGAAGAAATGATGCTGAGTGAAATCAGTCAAGTAGAGAGAGTTAATTATCATAGGGTTTTGCTTATTTGTGGAGCATAAGGAATAACACAGAGGTCATGGGGAGATGGAGAGGAGAAGGGAGTTGAGGGAAATTGGAAGGGGAAGTGAGCCATGAGAGACTATGGACTCTGAAAAACAATCTGAGGGCTTTGAAGGGGTGGGGCGGTGGGAGGTTGGGTGAGCCTGGTGGTGGGTATTGTGGAGGGCACATATTGCATGGAGCACTGGGGGTGCTACATAAACAAAGAATTGTGGAACACTGAAAAGAATTTACATTAAAAAGCAGTTAAGCAAAAAAAAAAAAAAAAGAAAGAAAGAAAGAAAAGAGGAGATGAGAACACAGACATGCACAGAGGGACAACCATATAAGGATACAGGGAGGAGACAGTATCTACATGTCAAGAACAGAGGTCTCATGAGGAACCTACCTTGGGCCCCATTTGGATCTTGAACTCCCAGCCTCAGCCCTGCCTGGATCTTGGACTCCCACCAAAATATGAAGAATGACCCTCCTCCCAATAACAGGCCATCAGGGATAAACACATGTGTGCTTCTTCTCTACTCTCCACAGCAGGACAGACGGACACCAAGAGATGGAGGGTTTGAGAACTACCCTCCAGAGAAGGTTACCAAGTTCTAATGATATAATGGTAGAAAGTGCTCTAAGTCCCCCAAAATGTGACTCATTTTTTCAATATTCGAATCTTTTAGGTTCGGAACTTTGAAAGCACAGCAGCACTTTCTAAACTGAGGCTGAGGTAAAGGGGATTAGTCATTCCTACCGTGTCATTTATTGTTCATTTTCTACTCCAGTGCTTCCATAACTCACCACTTTTTTTTTTCTCTTTCTCTTAACTGGACAAAAATCAAAGCCATCTAAATTTTAGAAAAAGCAAAGATAGTAATGGTGAGGAACACAGGGCATATTCTTAAATTTGGAAAGCAGAAATGGTATTGGGAGTTGAACAGAGGCTGTGAAAATCTACTTTATAAATGCTTTCTAGTTCAGGATTTGCCATATACATCAATGGTTTTTCAAATGAACTACTGAGATTCAAATAAACGCATGTCCTAGAGGAGGAGAAAGAGCATAGAGCTTGAAGTCAAAATATCTCAATTCAGTTCTTGGCTTCATCCATCCCTACCTGGGAATTTGGACATGGTGGGTAACTTTTCTTGGCTTCCGTGCCATCGACTCTGAAATAAAGACTTATATCTGCTCGACACGGTGGTAACCAAGATTCAGTGAGATGAGGGAAATGTGAGTGTTTTGTATCATTCAGAACACCTGAAAAATGACAGGCATTTTCTTTAATGTAGCACCCTATGTCCCCAAGACCATGTGTTCTCTGTGCATCTGTTCCTTTATCATACGATTAGCCAAACTTCAGAATCTGTCCAATATTTTTACTGGCTTTGGTATCACAGGACCCACCCACTCACACACACACACACACACACACACACACACACACGCACAACCAAATGGTGAAATGTTTCCAATTCCTTTAAAAGTTGTATGGGAACTTTGAACTTGTAACCATTCTTTGGACATGCATGGACCAGAATATTCACAGTTTACCTAATGTTGGTTGTATAAGTTAATGAAAGCAAAAGTGACCTCCCACAACTCAGAACTTTTCAACTCCAAGAGTCAATATTTCTGAGGTTGGGAAGCTCTGCTTTAAAGGATGTATGTAATATTGAGTGGTTGGTGAATTCATGAATGGGTCACTGGATACCCACTCAATTTAAATACTCTGTGCACAATGGAGTGAGGTGTTCAAGATGCTGCTGATTCCAAATTTTGTAAGAAATTGAAAATGCCCTCAGGAGGCATACAGTTTACCAGAAGATAACTTTGAGTCCTCAGTGGGAGTTTCGTCTTCCTTCTGAGCGGGAGGAAGGCAGATGCAAGATATGTAGCTGGACGAACACAGGTCAGCCCCCAAAGCTACGAGTTGAAATTGGTAGGCACAAAGAATCTGTTGTTTTTATCACACATTATCTAGGAAGTGTCATGGAAAGGTTGAGTGTTCCATGGCGTATCCAAGAGTTTTCGAAGAGATTCAAGGTTCTCCTGGTAGTCCGACGGAGTCCATATTGGCTATTCCCTTCTATTGAGATCTCTCTTGGGATGAGTTTTTTGCCTTCAACTTCCAGATACTGGATAAAGATCCTGAAATAGTGCTTGGACCAGTCAATGGACTCTATGTTTTAAGCCATATAGAATTAAAGTAGTCCTCCCATATTGCTTAACATCTGGCCCCAAATGTCTCCTACCTGCACTAAGGGATTTCTGTATTTCCCCCAAAAGAACACCTACCTTGAGTATCTGTCCAGGCATCCCAAAAGCTTGAGGAGCCCCATCGTACCTATGTTTTTTGGTCACATGCATCATATTTTCTTATAAAACTAATCACTGAAAAGAGCAAAGGCATGTTAATACACACAGATACAGGAAGTTGTGGGGAGGTCATGCTGGTATCTGTAATTTTTTAGATACTTATAACACTGTTCTTTCACTTAACGTTTGTGCTTTTTTGGGGGGGGTAATTATAAATGCTTATTTATTGATTTTGGAGCTAGTTTTAGCTCCTGTAGTAACACAGAACAAAGCTCACTCGATTTACATAGTCTTTCTTACGTTTTGGAGGAGTGACTTGTATCTGTCTTTTCTTCTTGAACTAAATATTGTCAGTGTATGCTGGACATTTTTTTTAACTCAAGGGTCACATGGTCACATTGACTTTCATAGATTTTTTTAAAATTTGAAGTGTTTTGCCCAGAAAGCAATCACTTCCTCAGGTACAGTGACCTCCAGCAACCTCACTGTTCTCCTTTTCCTGGAGCCCTCATGAACTCCCTGGTTGTCCTTTGAAACTATCTGTTTTGGGTGAGTCAAGCCCAAGACCAAGGGTGCATACAGAGGTTGGTTTGCTTTGTGCACAATGGAAAGACGACCTTGGAAATGTCCTCTCCGTGACCATCATCATCACCTCTGTGTTAGAAAGAGGTTGACTTCTGCACTAGTCATACTGTTCCTTGACGTGCTCAGCATGTCCACTCCTACTGGTCCTCTGACTTGCTGAAACGGACACCCCATCTTGGTCCACACGGGCATCTCTCCATACCGGATCTACGTGGGAGAGGAACCAAGCTGGCCATGATGTGCCAGGGGGGTTGGATTCATTTCAGAGGAAACTTCTGGAATAGCCTGTCAGGTATTAGACAGAGAGGATAGTATCTCGCTTCCAATAGAACACTAGCTTACAATAGGGGGGACAGAGTGGGTTCCATGGCACACTTTATCAAAGAGTTCTCATTGAGAGATGAAGGATGGAGTGCCTCGGTTGCTCAGTTGGTTAAGCCACTGCCTTCTGCTCAGGTCATGATCCCGGAGTCCTGGGATTGAGTCCCACATCAGGCTCCCAGCTCTGCAAGGAGTCTGCTTCTCCCTCTGACCTTCTCCCTTATGATGCTCTCTGTCTCTCTCAAATAAATAAAAAGATATGAAGGATTTAAGTGTAACCCTAGGGGTCCTGGGTGGCTCACTCATTTAAACAATTACCTCTCTCGGTTTCAGATCAGTCATGGTCTCATGGGTTGTGGGGTTGAGCCCCGTTGTTAGGCTCCTTGCTCAATGGGTAAACTTTTGAGAGATTCTTTCCCTCTGCCTCTAATCCCTATTCATGCTTTCTCTTTCTGTCTCTTTCAAAATAAACAACTCTAAAAAAATAAATGTAACCCTGCCGCATTACCATTCTCCCAGGTTTCAAGAAGAAATTTGTCTTGACATTTACAGGCCAGTTAATATAGTCTTATTATATATCTATATATCTGTATCATATATATTTATATGTGATGTGATACACACTTAAAATATGTTATATATCTTATACATTTTAATATTTTATATAAATATATTATATTCATATATTATAAATATAATATATATCATATATTATATAATATAAATATGTATTCATGATATATAATATTATAATATATATTATAATATAAATATATTAAATATAATATATATTTATATATATATCTGTTTTGAGAATTCTTCAGGAAAAGAGAAACTTGAAAGTTAGGGAAAATTAGAAATAGAATGAATACCTGTTACATATACATATGTATTATGCATACAGATATACACATATATGCATGTATTTATTCTAAAATGTGTCCTGAGAGCAAGAATCCAAGCCACTCTGAGAGTATAATCAGGCTGGTTGTGTAGGATAAGTGATATTCAGGGAGTTATGTGCAAATTGAAATTTAATATGCTTATAAAAAAAAAAAAGCTCATTATTAGATCTCCTAGTGCATCATTAAATCAAATTTTGTTAATGGCGTTTAACACCCTCACCCGACCCTGTCCACCCAGGCAAGGGATGTAGGAGTTGCGTCTGGTCCAGTTTGCAAATCTCGACTGCCTGCCCCTGCAGTTTTGTTCATTTAAATAACCTCTTTGTTCTAGCGAGTTTCACCGGTAGACTATAAATAAGACCGTGTTAAGTCTCCATCGCTAGATAAGCTTGGGTTTGAAATTAACAAAAGTTTTTGCTTCTTAATGTGTTTGGATAAATTTGCCGCAGGGAAGATAATAGCTACTCCCAGCTCTTCAAGCCGCTGTTTGTCAAGAGCCTTAAGAGGAGACAAGATGTTGCTAGCTCCATGGAAACCAGGAGCATCTTGTTCTCCCCCGCGGGCAGTACCCATGCGAAACCAGCTCGCGGAGAGACACTGGAGATGACTGCTGGTTGCACCAGGGGGTGTCTGCTGAGCATCCCTGTGGCGTCTTGTCTCTGTGTACATTCTCCCTCGTCCTTCTCTCTCCCTCCTTTCTCTCATCCCTCCCTTGCTTCCACAACTAGCTCTATCAATCCCAACCTTTGAAATCACTGATATTTCCAGTCAAAGCTGACTAAGCATGGGCTCTGACTCCAACTCATTTTTCAAACTTTCTACCTTCAGCCCTCTATCATCGGAAGAAAATGTCATTCCCTAGTTCCTGGAAACCAACACGGACAGAGCCATAACTTCCTTTCCCATTAAAAAATAAAGATGGAACGGAAAAGGGAAGAAATATCCCATAGGCATACGGGAAAATTAGTGGACACATTATGTAATTAAGAAAGACAAACTTTGGCATTATCGTTCTGGTTTATTGGGTTACATGACATATAAGTTAGATTCAACAATTTGCCAATGAGAATGACAGGAAGATGTGGTCCATATACACTATGGAGTATGATGCCTCCATCAGAAAGGATGAATCCCCAAGTTTTGTAGCTACATGGACGGGACTGGAAGAGATAATGTTGAGTGAAATAAGTCAAGCAGAGAGAGTCAATTATCATATGGTTTCGCTTATTTGTGGAGCTTAACATATAGCATGGAGGACATGGGGAGATGGAGAGAAGGGAGTTGGGGGAAATCAGAGTGAGATGAACCATGAGAGACTGTGGACTCTGAGAAACAAACTGAGGGTTTTGGAGGGGTGGGGTGGTAGGAGGTTGGGTGAGCCTGGTGGTGGGTATTATGGAGGTCACATATTGCATGGAACACTGGGTGCGGTGCATAAACAATGAATTCTGGTACACTGAAAAGAAATAAAAAAAATTAAAAAGAAAAGAACAACAGTAAGAAAAGCTGGATCAGTCTCTGAACAAATAAGTTTGGGAAGCAATGGACTTGATGACATTAAAACATTTTCTCTGCAGACTCTGTAAAATGTCTCACCCTCAGAATGTTTTATAAGGAAAAGCCCATTGAAAATCCCCAAGATGGACTATAGGACATGCAACGTACTCCAAATTAAATTTAAGTAATGAAGCTTTAATCTTGGGGAACGTTTATGAGGGTAATGTATTGATAAATACACTCTCGGAAACATTAGTCTAATGGGTTTAACTTGTTTATCAATGTGGTCAATGCGTTGGGAGAATTCAAAACAAATTCTTGTAGACAAATATTCAAAGAGATACTAGTTACAGTAGCTGAAAGGTGGAAACAACCCAAATGTTCATTAATGGATGAATGGGTAAACAAACTGTGGTCTAGCCATACATCAGAATATTCTTCAAGCCCTAAAAGGGAATGGAGAATTAGCACCTGCTATAATGTGGGCGAACCTTGAGAACACTATGCTCAGTGAAATAAGGCAGACACAAAAGGTCATATATTCTATGACTTCATTTATGCAAAGCATCTAAAATGTTTAAATCTAGGGAAACACAAAGCAGATCAGTGTTTTCCAGGGTCTGTGGGGAGGAAAGAACGGGGACTGACTACTTAATGGAGTCTTGGGGTAATGAAAATATTCTGGAGCTCGTGGTGATGGTTGGCCAAGGTTCTGATGATCCTAAATGCTGCTCAATGGCTTGCTTCACAATGCTTAATTCTACATAATCTGGATTTTATCTCGACCAAAATAAACATATCAGGAGGAACTTTGACTCAGGTGTTATTCCAGTGCCTGGAATGAAACAATGATCCCAAGAAACACAACTTTGACCTCTTAAAGCTTCTAGTTTGATGAGCAAGAGAATCCACCTAATAGGGTTTGACTGAATGTCTGTTGAGTGTTGACTTGCATTCGTGGTCAGTACTATGTATGAAGTTGTACCTTGTTAGAATTCTGGTTAGTCTTCTCAATGGCTTTAAATATTTTTTATAAACTTTAGATATTTATTATAGTTTATTTTTATTACAAGTCCAGGTGGTGGGTCAAAGTGAGAGCATTTCCCTGTATTTATCCTCATCCTATACTCCTCACTAAAGATCTAGAAATTATGGAAACTCCACTTCCTGTTTTCCTAAATCAGTTCTTTTAAAAAATAATTCTCACAGTATTTTGAAGATTGGCTTCAAAATTTGTGTCCACATTCATCACTTTTGTTTCAATTTTACTCATTGTTCTCTCAAAGTACTGTGATCAAGAAACTGGTATTTTCCTCCAAAAGATCACATTGGGTAGCCTTTCATGAGAAAGATTTTATTTGGGAAGAACTCCATTTTTCATATAGAGGATAAATATACAGCTGAGTCTTAAACAATGTAGGGATTAGGGACACTGATCTATTGTACATCAAAAATTCATATAAATTTTGACTCACCCAAAATTTAACTACCTAGAGCCTACTTGGAAATGTCTGTCTCAACAATGATATAAACCTTACCAATAATGGTCAACCAAACCATATGTTATCTAGGTATTCTATAGTATATTCTTATAATAAGGTAAGGTAGAGAAAAGAAAAAGTGACCAAAAGCCATAAAGAAGAGAAAACACATTTCCAGGACTGCATGATATTTATAAAAAAGAAGATCTCATGTAAGTGTTCGAACCCATGTTGCTCAAGGGTTAACAGTACAACTGCTATGATTTGGATAATCATCAGTGATGTTTGTTCTCAGTTTTATAGTGTCTTTGACCATGAACTAAACATTCCTCTAGTTCATAACTCTTCCATCAGAAGGATTATGTTTTGTGTCCAAGAGGACCTTTTTGACTAAATTGAAAATTCAAGTTGTGTTCAGGAATAGATGTTTGGCTGCAGGCAGATGACGTATTAGTCATCGAACCATATTCCCATTTTAGATGGCAGCAAGATACAACCCTGATGGGAAGCAAGTTCTCAGAACTCATTGTCTTTCTCCTTCACCACCTCAAATGGATGGCAAGAGGATAAGCACAGGAAACCAGGATGTTTGGCTGAGCTTTTATTTCATGGTCTAATTTTTTTAACCATGTGTTTTCATGGCAAAAACATCGTAGGATATTCACACTCTGTATAAGGTATTTTGGAATGGATGTACAATCTTTAAAATGTTGACTATTGTGCCAAGCATCTACAAAAACATTATTTCTGGGTGTCTGTCTCAGGAGTGGAAGAAGTGATGGGTAAATGAGTCCTGGGTGAAGGGTGTGTCATGGCTGAAATAGGGTGCAATGAATGATCAGAATCTGAACATTCTAATCAGGTCCAGCCAAGAGTAAGGGACACCTGTCAATACTTATGTAGCTGAATGGGTAGTGTCCAGTGATCTACATACATCTTCCTCTTTCTACTAACGAAAAGTGTCATTTGAAGAAGTAGGCTATCCAACTGTATTTTGTAAAGAATAACTGTGTTCTCAGCTTGATTACACGTTTTCAGAGACCCCAGCAAAGGCATCTGTACCTCAGAGTCGTTGAGAACAGTTGTGAATGAGAACCGTGCATGTATGGCAGTGCTTTGATGAAGGGGTTTGCATATGCACATGCAAGAGGTCTGACTGAGGCTAAAATCATGGAAAGATGAGCACAAGCGTGTGGTGCTCACAGCTGGCTAGTTGGACTTAAGAAGCCCTGGGGCTCTCTGCACAGATTTGGTGCAAAGCAGAAAAAGACAACTGGAGGTCAAAGCCAAGGAGAGGTTGAAATGCTGATTGTTTTCTTTGCTTCAGGGCTGCTTTGGGTCAGCATCAGACACCTCTTCAAGTGATACATGTGATTAACTGATAAAAGAGATTTATTTTAAAAGGTCTTAGCAATGAGTGATGGCCAATATCTAGAAGCTTATCTGCTCTTTCCCCCTTTCTCAGGGTGAACCAGTTCCCTGTAGGACATGAACACCTTTTAGCTCTGCAAAATGGACAGGTGTGTGTTCATAACATTGCATCCTTGCTGCCTCTGGTTCTGAGGATCTTTTAATTATTTAGTTTTTATAGGACCGCAGGCTCTTGTAAGCTTAATTAAAGCTCTGATTTCCTCTGGGACATGTAGATGAATTTGTTGGGCAAGGACTAAAAATCTCCAGTGAATGAGTTTGGGGGGAAATAAAAAATAAAAAATAAAAAGGAAAAACGAGTGAATTTTAACTCTTCCTAGGTTTATGGGAATCGGTTTAAAACAGATGTGCACACAGTAGGGAGAAAAGTATGCCTTTCTCCAGGAGTTTATGGAGAATTTAGAGTAAATTCTACTTTTATTAGTTCTACAAGTTAAATTTGACATTGGCTATTTTTCTGCTATTATTGTATCCATTTAATTCTATCTCTTTTTCCTTGTCTTCTTCCTAATATTTTTGTTGTCCTCCTCCTTCCTCTTCCTTTTCTGGCCATGGAAGAAGCACAAATCAGGACAGTATGGGTAAATAGAGGAAAACTCTAACCAGGAATCCAGGAGATTGTTAATCGAATTGGTGGTTGAGACCCACAATGGCATCAACTTTCTCTTCTCCAAATCCAAATAGATGACCAAAATAAAACAAAGCAAAACTACATAGAATAGATGGATAGATAGATATGATCCAATGGATAGATGATAGAGAAATGATAGACAGACATACATGATGATTGGATGGATATATAAATGATTGATAGATGATAGATTTGATTGAATGGGTAGATATGATGATTGTTGGAGAAATAGATGATAGATAGATAGATACATAGACAGACATGATGATTGGATGGATAGATGGATGGATGGATAGATAATAGATAGACCAATGGATGATTGGGTGGGTGGGTGGGTGTTAGGTAGACAGATAGATTACATGATGACTGGATGGATAGATAAATGATATATAGTGAGGTGGATAGATAGACATGATGACTGGATGGATGGATGATATAGATAAATACATAGATACATTAAAAGCACATTAAGAATGTGTTGGAGAGGATGTGGAGAAAGGGGAACCCTCATACACTGTTGGTGGGAATGCAAGTTGGTGCAACCTCTTTGGAGAACGGTGTGGAGATTCCTCAAGAAATTAAAAATAGAACTTCCCTATGACCCTGCAATTGCACTCCCAGGGATTTACCCCAAAGATACAGATGGAGTGAAAAGAAGGGCCATCTGTACCCCAATGTTTATAGCAAAATGGCCACAGTCGCCAAACTGTGGAAAGAACCAAGATGCCCTTCAACGGACTAATGGAAAAGATGTGGTCCATATACACTAGGGAGTATTATGCCTCCATCAGAAAGGACGAATACCCAACATTTGTAGCAACATGGACGGGACTGGAGGAGATTATGCTGAGTGAAATAAGTCAAGCAGAGAGAGTCCATTATCATATGGTTTCACTGATTTGTGGAGCATAACACATAGCATGGAGGACATGGGGAGATAGAGAGGAGAAGGGAGTTGGGGTAAATTGGAAGGGGAGGTGAATCATGAGAGACTATGGACTCTGAAAAACAATCTGAGGGGTTTGAAGGGGTGGGGGGTGGGAGGTTCGGGGAACCAGGTGGTGGGTATTGTGGAGGGTATGGATTGCATGGAGCACTGGGGGTGGTGAAAAAATAATGAATATTGTTATGTTGAAAATAAGTAAAAAATAAATTAAAAAAAAAAAGAATGATTTTCAGTCTCCAAAACATCTGCTAGCTTGGTGATTTATCAGAAAGAACTCATATCACTCACCAAAAGTTAAAAGTGCAGCTGAGACTTATTAAAGGAAATGCTACTGTGTTTTGTTTTTTTTTTAAAGCAGGAAAACAAAGCCATTTTCCCATGTGACAAATAAAGACATAGCTATGCACTGTCATGTTGACATGAGACAAGAAGTCCCTTAGAATAGCATGCACTGCATTCCCTCAGCACATGAACCATCATAGCAAAAACCCCAAATTTCCAACATATGAGAGATAAAAATTGTATTAGTGACAACAAATCTATTTGTAGGGAGGGAATTGTTTTCAAAGAAGAAAAGATGATGGTGGGGCGCCTGGGTGGCTCAGTGGGTTAAAGCCTCTGCCTTCGGCTCAGGTCATGATCTTGGGGTCCTGGGATCGAGCCCCGCGTTGGGCTCTCTGCTCAGCGGGGAACCTGCTTCCTCCTCTTTCTCTCTGCTGACTCTCTGCCTACTTGTGATCTCTGTCAAATAAATAAAATCTTTTAAAAAAAAAAAGATGATGGGAAGCACATGAAAATGTTCAGAGTCATGGGAAGCACATGAAAATGTTCAGAGTCATCACTTTGAAAATTAGTATGGACAGCATATAACCATAGAGCAAACAAGACAGAGACGAACTAAGTGAGGTGATGAAGGCAGACACATCTGGGTGGCCAGGATGATGGGGAAGCTAAGCATGGCACGGGTATATAAGGCAGAAACAGAAATAGGCAGAATCCATGGGCGGGAGCTTTTTATGACTGGATCAGCCAAATGATCCCTCATGAGATACGGAGCCTTCTGGCCACTCAGCTTCTGAATTCAACAGCAATGAACAGTTGCTGTGATAAACAGACAAACTTAAGGCCTCTGAATTCTACTGCATCCCTAATATAGCAGTACATCCTGTTCGCTTATCAATATCCTAGAAGAAGGTATGTGCACTTGCATTCAGAGATTTGGGAAAGATCGGGGTGAGTGAATAAATACCAGAGAAATTTCTCATTCCAAGACCAAGACCTGAGAGTCACTGTAAAATCTATCAACCGTGTCCTCACAGAAGGTGGAAGTCTGTGTGTATGTGTGTGTGAGTGTGTGTGTGTGTGTGTATCAGAGACAGAATTTATAATTGTATTGATTGTTTTCCTTGCTGTTGAAGCCTTATCTGTAGGGCAGTTCTATAAACAGCAGAGGTAGCAGACGGTAAATAAAGCGGTTAAAGGAGTTGGGGCACTCATCGAGACAGTCAATAGGTGATAAAATTAAACTCTGAAGGTACACTTAGAAGCTAAAAAATCAGGGCTTAAGTTGAGTTTGGGTGTTATTGGCTGCTTCTTCTATGCCCTGGAAACATGAGTTCTGTGGTTCATCGACCGTCGCCTTTTTAATAGGTAATCTCCCAATTTCGCAGTCAACACTGTGAAATAGTCTAAACTTCCCTTTTTGCTTTTGTTACTCGTTCCTACCTCTACAAAAGCCCAAGATCCCAAGAAACAAATGATCGCGTAACTCCAACGTAGCTACCAAATGCCGCCGGCATTGTAAGCTGTGAGGAGGAACCGAGTTAAAATTACATGCAGCATGTGAGGGGTTAACTGTGAGCCTTGGCTCACCGGCAGGTGTGCCTAAATCCCTTGGCAACTCTGCTTTGGTGCCAGTCCTGCCCACTGAAAAGAGAGAGCATCTTTGCATGGAATTAACAGGCGTTGTTTTTTTTTTGTTTTGTTTTTTGTTTTTTTTTTTCAAGGAAATTGCATATGCACCGAGGGAGAAACTCAGGGGGGAGGGGGATTGGGAACCTGGAAAACGCCAGGCAACACAATTTTGCTGTGTAGAGCAAATTGCCTAAAATGCAAAACTTGATGTTGACATAATCGTTCGGAAACAGCATCTCTATCAGGGACTTAAGAAACCAGGAAGAAAGAGCTCCAAACAACCCCGAGCACATGCGAGTCTTTTCCCCGTGAATACTGCAATTCAAATATATGCTTAACCAGCCCTTTTTCATGCGCTTTGCGATGGCTAGACAGGTGTCCTGACAAAACACAGTGAAATCACACAGACGAGAATAACTAGTGCCTTATGCTGTTCATTTTCAAGTTGGGGGGGGGGGGGGGGAGAAGTCAAAAAGGAAAAAAAAAATGGAAAAGAGAAATGAAAAGAGCAGGGAAAAACTGGAGACCTCGGGGGCAGGGAACGATGAATAAGACCAAGGAACAAGAGGGGGTGTCTGGGGGGCTGCATAGATGGATGCCTGGTCTCCATGGTACTTGGGTTAGGTGCTCAATGATGACCCAACAGCCATGTTCAGCAGGACATCGTTCATGCCCATAATCTACCAGTTGGAATGCACTCGTTGGCGTTCTGAGCCTTTGTGATTCTGTTATTGACCTGTCCCATGGATGTGTACACTCTCCAATGGCTGAGGACCTTTGGCCACCCAACCATTCCCCAGCCAGCCCACACGTGGTGAGCAGAGAGATTCTACATCATACAAGACTGGGTGGGCCTAGCTCTTGATACAAGAGTGCAAGAGTTGGATGTTCTCCAGGGCTCCTGGGTGACTCAGTCCATTAAGACCCTACCTTTGGCTCAGGTCATGATCCCAGGGTCCTGGGATTGAGTCCTGCATCTGGCTTCCTGCTCAGCGGAGAGTCTGTTTCTCCTTCTCCTGCCTGCTTATGGCCTCTCTTGCTATCTCCATCTCTCAAATAAATAAATAAAATCTTGGAAAAAGGAAAGAGTTAGATGTTCTCCAAGACAAATTCCCAGTGACTGTGGCTGCCTCTCTATATTGGAGATAGTTTATTGGGCTCCTTTGAGGGATAAGGCGAGGTGAGGCATGCCTTTCTGGAACACAGTGAACCACACAACCCTTCTTACGGGCTTTAGAAATAGATTGTAAAATATTCAACACGTAAGAAGGGTTTGTTCCTTTCTCCTCCCCAAATGGCATAAACACCAGAAAAAATCACGCCCTTGGTGAATGGGAGTCCATGTTATGTGCGGGCTCTTGGGGACAGTTAAACAGTTAATCTAAAGCAAATAAAGTGGGAAAATGAAAAAAAAAAGTGTTAAATGCTTAACTGTTTCAGTGATTTTAATTAAAACATTTGTCATGCTCGAGACTAATTAGTAATTACATAAGAACTTTATTATGTCGTGCCAACAAAACATTACTTTGGGTTTCAGAGCAAATTTGAGTTTCAAGTAAATAATTGTTTAAGTCAGAATTAATTAGTTCATAAATTATGTAGCCACGGGATCATTTTAATGAACTTATGTTTGTTAATAAATTTGTCAAGGTCTTCTTTGCTCCAGGACTAAAAGGCATATTTTTTTAATAAGTTATTGGACGTAAAACAAAAATACGCACTGATTGTAGGTGGACTTAATGTGCTGTGTGTTGTATTTAAGGCCATGGTGTGTTATTTAAAAGTATATCCATCCTGTGGAAGGTGCAGAAACAAGTTCAAACATGAAAATAAACCATACTCTTTCGTTTGCTTCCATGCGGAGATAACCCTGGAAAATAAAATTGGGGCTTTCAGGATGTGTGTGTTCTCATGCTTCAGTACTGCGAGGTTGCAGACCGCCCGTCTTAAATCCCCTCAATAATGATTTACAAATCTTTCATGGAGTAACAAAGACACCCAATAACTATTTACAAATGTTTCAGTGGACGAGACACAGAAAGCCTAGATGAAGAGACGGTAGGAGATGCCGTTGCTCTGCCTTCAAGACAAGGATATGAACATCCAAGCTTTCGTGACGGTTTCTCTTTGAGCTCTGAGAGTGTAAGTCATTTCGTTTCTGTGCGTGTCCGAGGATGCATTATTGATAGCTCCTTAAATAGAAGTGGTTTGTAGAAAGCCGCATTCAGTGCAGATAAGATAAATGTACGACGGGATCCAAGAAATAAGCATGAGGGAGTCGCTAGAAACGCAACGAAGGCCATGTCTCCTGACATCCATTCATTATACAGGTACATGCTGGAGAGCCTGTGCGCCCAGCCTGCATACATTATACAAAGACTGTTCTTCACTGTTCTGAAGCTGTGCTGGTCTCCCTTCAGAATTCCAGGTGTGGTTGAGCTCCTAATCTCGGTCTGATTAAAAAATGGCCCCTGTCCCTCAAGTGAGTACAACCTTTGTTCTGTGTCTTGGGTTTCTTCTCTTTGTGTTCCTCTTCAAGGTGGCTTTTGTGTGGCCGCTGGAGGGATGGGCTGCTGTGGGGAGTGGAATCGGGGTGGTCTCAGGTTTCTCCTTATTGTCTGCTTGTTAGGGAGTTGGTCTGAGCTCCCACTGGCCTGCGGGGCAGCTGGGGACAGGCTGGGTCTGTCTTCATGGCTCTTGTTTACATCTGCTCCAGAAGACTCGTGCCTTCATTTCAGTAGGTGCTCTGGGAAGCAATGGCCCACTTCCCTTCTACTTAGACTCCTTCTTGGATCTATACCACTCATGGAGGTTTAAACATTGCACGCGGAGAGTTTGTAATGTAAAACGGAACATAGGACCCATGAAGTTGTCCAATTTCTATTTTTCTTTTTACCTCTAGGACCTTTACAATGGACCATTGATTCAACACATACACTTCTGTTTCTCCTGTTTCTTATGGCATGGACCGTGTTCCCCAAAAGATATACTGACGTCTTAATACCAGATATCTGTGCATGTGGCCTTATTTGGAAATGGGATTTTTGCAGATGGGATGAAATGAGGCCATTAGGTCGGGCACTTGGCCAATATGACACACGTCCTTATAAAAGACGGAAGAGAGACTCCGACACAGAGGAGACGCCGTATGAAGATGGAATCAGAGATGGGAGGGGCACAACCACGAGCCCAGGGATGCCTGGAACCCCAGAAGCTGGAAGAGGTGGGAAAGAGGTTCCCCTGGATCCTGGGGAAGGAGCACAGCCCTGCCGCATCTGGATCTCTGCAGCCCTGACCCGCCTGGATCTCAGCATCCCTGCCCTGCCTGGATCTCCCACGGATGGTCTCCAGAGCTGGAAGATAATGAAGTCTTTTTGTTTTAGGGCATTTAATTTGTGGTCATTTGTTCCAACGGTCTGAGGAAACTCATATATTTTTATACAGAAATGCTTAAGATCGAAAGGTCACCAAAGCACCCAGATGTCCTCACACTGTCCTATGGAAGGACTTCAGGCTGAACAATTTTTCTCTATATAATTGTGGCTTCCATTACTCCTTCTTTAAACTCCTAGAGCAGAATAAGGAAGAAGAAGGGCATTATTTTCTACCGCTCTACCTCAGAATCCTGTGGGAAGTTTATATTCCTCTTAGGTGAGAGTTTAGTTCAAAGGCAGTCATTTAAATGTTTAAAACATACACTCCCTGCTTGTAAGGCTTTGGTTTAGTCCCTATCATTTCCCAGGACCTAAGCAGCCCTGGCATCCAATATGGGCTCACTATTGGATGCCTACCAGAATTAAATCACTGGTCTAGCATGTCTTTCTTGCAGTATTGCTAATAGATAATTGGTACAGATTTTCTATAAGACATAACTGTGGGAGAAGCAGAGTCAGGTGTCTGCTCTGCACATGATGGTTCTGAGGTGCCAGGAAAGTGTCCCTTCTCTAGATTCTCAATTTTGCACCTGGGCATGGGCTCCAAAGCGCCCGTCACCTGTCTCATGTGGAAATAGGTCAGTGCTGAGGGTGACCCCCGTGTCCATTAGCTTTTGGTGTTCTATACAGTCATACTTCAGGGATTGTCTAATGTCAATGTGTGTGCATGTGTCTGTGTATCTGTGTGTGTCTGTGTGTGAGTGTGAGAGAAAGGGAAGTGAACAGAAAGAAGGAGATGATGAAGAAGCAAAATATGACCACCATTTTGTCTAGTAAGAGAAAAGGACAGCATTTGGACATCCAAGAGGATGAGGAGGTATTAGGGAGACATTTGGATTTTCATTCCTGAATAGAAAATCCTCGAGGTGGGAAATGGCAGGGGAATAACTCAGCTGGGATCGGGAGAAGATTCGGAGAGTAACTCCCGCAGGAAGGGGTAAAGGCGATGGTGTATCGTTGGGTTTGGTTCTCTGAGTTTCTGTGACATGAAGAAATGTTGGGATGATCAGTAATCTTGGGTCTCTGTTTGATTATTTGCCCCTGTTCTCTCTCTCTGACACATTTTTTGCAATCCACCCCATCTCCCTACATGTACTGATTCTCACGGTACAAAGGAAGGTTCCTGAAGCTAGGAACTTGACTAATTGCAGCTTTATGGGCGGGCATGAAAGAGGGCACATGATGGAATGAGCAGTGGGTGTTACATGCAAATGGTGCATCATTAAATTCCTTCTGAAACTACTAACACAGTATATGTTAATAAAATTGAATTTAAATTAAAAAAATATAACAATTTCAGCTCTATTTCCCAAACAAGTGTTGGTGCAAAGTGTATACTCAATAATTGAGTGTATGTTCCAATTGAATGGGCTCACTCATTGAGATTTGAAAGGTCTTCCGACAAAAACAACAAAAAAAAAACAATAAAACACCTTTTATGTTCAATGGATTTTCCTAGAAAAGCAGGTATGATTTATTTTCAATTAGTATTTTTTTTTTTTTTTTAGCTAATAGGAGAATCGGAGAACCTGTGATTTTTCTGTGCTCATTCTCTGAGTGATGTGTATGATCAAGAATGGGATGGAATCATTTTTCTCAGCTTACTTTGATTTTCAACCACCGACGTCAAACAAGGGACAAGGTTTCTATTCCCTGAGGGTATGTATTAGCATGGGTAGCCTAAAATTTTAAAAGCGTATTGGAAATTCACCATTCCTCTGGCTACTGTTTTTTTTTTTTTTTTTTTTTTTTTCCTGAAGACTTATTTATGGTTTTGACAAATTTCTCCCAAGTTACTTTTTTCATTTGGTAGTGACGGAAAAGCATTGTCACATGGGGTCTGCGTTGACTTGATTTAGGAGTCCGAGCGTTTGTTCTGGCTGAAGGCATTATTGATGTGTCTGAAAGCGTATTGCAAAACAAATTAAAGTAATTACATGGAAGTAAAAATCCATTTAATGGCAAAAACAAAATTATTAAATGGCGAGACAGCAATCAAGTAGTGCATCTTAATTAAATAAAGCGAGATGTTTTACTTTGTTTTAGAGGGTCTTGCCTCTAGTCGGGGACTTTTCTGACATGGGGAAACTTGCTCCTGAGATTGGCCCCAGGCCCTGGTCTTCTGGGTTGGCCCAGCCATGTTGAAGGAAGTGTCAGAAAAGTCAACATGGCGCACTCTTGTGGGACTTGAGGAGTGAGTATTCATTGAAGAGATGTTCTACACCTGAGGGACCCTATGGAAACCTTAGTCCTATGAGTGAGAGGTACGTGGTAGATCAGAGCACCACTTTTTTTGACTAGGTAGACCAGAATCCATAGTTCAGTCTTGTTGCATCCTCCCTTGTGAATTCAGAATCTCTGTCCTAGACTCAGATCCTTCCTGCCTAATATCAGGAGTATCAGATAAAATAATATACCTAAAAGTCCTAGCCTTGAGTGTGGGATGTGGTAAGCTTTTAATTAACCACATATATATGTGGGATGACTATCTTTTGAGTCTGTGCCCTAGTAGACGGCCTCCTAAATACATTCGCCTCCCAATTCCTAGCACCTGTGACTCTGTTTCCCTGGGTGAAAAAGGAGATTCAGCACATATGATGAGGTTGAAGTCCTTGACGTGAGAGGAGGAACCTGGATCTTCGGCTTATCTGTGATGGTAGTTCTCGGGGTCCTTCAAGAAGATCAGTGTGACATAGTGTGGGAAGGACATTGCTGGCTGGAAGGTGGTGGGCGGGCCACAAGTCAAGAAACATGGTTGTCTTTAGAATCTGGAAGAAGTTCTCCCCTGGAGTCTCCAGAAGGAACAAACCCTGCTGACAGGTGGATGTGAACCCTGGGAATGGGCTAACACCTGACCCCCAGAACTATACTCCTATATATTTGTGTTGTTTGAAACCACCACATATATGGTAATGGGTCTCAGAGAAAGATGAAGGGCTGTCCTATTCCCATGTGTATTCATGACTTTAGGGGCTCATCTGATTCTGTCTGTCATACCTAGGGTCTAAGGAATTGAAGCCAACAATCCGTTGGGCTATGGCAACATAGTAACACATTCAAGGCTTATTGAGAGTTTAGTCATTGGTGTCAGCATGCAGTTAATTTTATTGCTGTAAGACACTTCTAAGTCAATGGTATTATTCCCGTTTTACAGATTGAGAAACTGAGGCACAGGTGAGTTTTAAAACACAGATACACAGCAGGCCACTGGCCAGGCCAGGATTTGATGCCATAGAGCTTCGTTCCAGAATCAGAGTCCTCACCATGCCATCCAAAAATGACATGACATTTTGTGTTGATGTTGCCCATGGCAGCAATATACGCATTGACTGATAATTATGAATATGAATATAATTATAAGTGTATTTCAGACGACTGTACCTCTTATTGCCTTCCTACACATGGTGACAACCTTTCTGGGTGTCATCTCCAGGGGACGTGTCATGTTGCGCTAATGACGTCAAACCAACATGAGGGAGGAATCATGTAAGACCATGTGGTAAGAGAAAAGTAAACCAAGATACAAATCAATCTTTGGTCTCCACTTCTGTTCATCTCCCCACTCCAACACCTCTGGATGCATTAAGAGGATTCAGTGGAACTATTTTTCCTATTCCTGTTTAGTCATTCGGACAACAAGAAGGATCCTAACTGCAAATTTCCGGGTCTAGAGCCCATCAGTAGACCCACATGCCAACATGATGATTCTTCCTCTCATTGCATGAATGGTACCATTTAGGATAAACATCTGGATGGTCTCCACTAACAGACAATAAGAAATTTCTGCATACATAGAAAAGTTTAGAACAGCTCCCAGTTTAAGGGAACTTTCTGTCATGCTCAGAGACTGAGAAGGCTGCCAAGGGCCAGCACTAATTCTCTTTCCTTCTGGAAGATGATAAATGATTCAAACCATCTTTTGTATTTGACCGTATTGTATTGTGTTTCAAGACCATCAATGACTACACTGATCTGGATGATCACTGTTATTTAATGTGTGTGTGTGTGTGTATGTGTGTGTGTGTGTGTGTGTGTGTGTGTGTGTGTGTATGATACTATCTCCCAGACCATTGTGTTAATAGCTTCTTATACATCATCTACACCTTCAAGGCAACTCTTTCAGCTGGGATTGACATTTTTCCACTTCACAGATGAGCAAAGCAAAGTTCAAAATCATCTACCTATTCGGTGCCCAAGTAGGAGCATAAGCTCAAAATTACATGATTCTAAATCCCATTACTCAATTATTATGCCATAAAATTTGTCGTGATGGGCAGACTTCATTTTGCATAAAAATTCAGTATCCACCATGCTTTATGCTAAAAACAAAACAAAACAAAACAAATCTGTGTTGTTTTAAAATCTATCCAGCAAATGAACATGTGGATTATCACTCCAAATAAATTGTATTTTTTTAATCTTATAGGCCATATATCATTCTCATTTTTTTGTTGTTCAGCTGCTTTGGTGGTATGTCCTGCATTTTTCTTGTCTTGTTTCTTGGATGTATGATTGATTAAAGAGAAGGAAGGAGGTGAGCATTTGCTAATTCTTTTATTTATACCCCGTAAAATGTAGTAGGGGGAAAATCCATGCTTTTTTCAGAAAGGAAATTTCTGGGGATTTTTGCAGTCTTACCTGGGCTACATACCTTTTCAATTCCTGGGCTACATACCTTTTCAATTCCATCCTCTGCCAACAAACTTCATCAACCACAACAATGTGGGTAGAAGACGATGTGTTCATCTCATGCAAATCCCATGCTGACTGCAAGTCAATATCTTAGCACCGTTTTACTGGAGTGGTTTCAAGGCAACTATCTTAATGGATTTTTGTGCATAGAATACCTTTATGCATTAGTACCTTATCTATTTAATTTTTCTCTGTCCCTTTAAAAAAATAATCAGATTTGTAAAGTCCTTTTCTGCCAAAAGTGACAGAAATCAAACTTTTAATCAGCTTAAGCAAAAAGGGCAGCAGTATGCTGTCAGCTGGTTTAGGTATGGCCCAGACATATCTGGATAGAACAGCTCAAATGTTCCATTGATGTTCCAATTCTTTCTCCCCGTTCTGGTTCTCTGTCCTTCCCTGGACTGATTTCAGGGGCACAAAGAGTTTCTCATCACCTTGGAGAAGATTTCCCCATAGAACCTGTATTCACATTGCCAATGGGAAGACAATAACAAAGCATCTTCCTTTTTTTTTTTCCCCTCTCCCAATTATCTAGGGAAGAATCTTGATCCTAATTTGATGTGGTACATTGGTTTCCAAAGTGTTATCTGTGAACCACAGTCACCAAGGTCATGTTGGAAACATGTGCGATAGTAAGATTCTTGGGTTCCACCCTCAACCTACAGAATCAGAATCTGTGGGCATGCTGTCTCTCCATCTGGGCAGTAACAAGTCCTCCATGACTCTAATGGTGACCCATTTTGCAAATCAAGCTCTACTATCTCCCTGAGTGTCCCAAGACCAAGAGAAATTTTTCTCTGAGCCTGAAGGAAAGCATGACAACTTTAGTATAAACATTTGGGAAAGGAGAACAGGGAGACCATGGATGGAGACCCACCTCCTGGGAGGCATTCTCTAAGAAAAGAGAGCTCAGCCTCATTCCCCAAATGCAAGTATTTTGTTCTGCCCAAATCCGCCATATTGATTGTACTCCATGGATATACCTACGGTTTCGTTTCTGGAGGATGGAGAGATTTCTCAGTCAGTCTCCCTTGGTATGGTTTTGGGGTATGTGAGGATTGGGTTATCATATGGCCTGAATAGTGAGCCCCACAAATGCATATCTTGAAATTCCAACTCCCAGGAACTCAGAATGTAATTATAATTGGATACAGAGTCTTTAAGAGATAACAAAAGGAAAAATAAGATCGTTAGGATGTGGCTTACTCTAATATGGCTTGTGTCTTTATGAGAAGAAAGAGGACTCAGAGAGAAGACCATGGGAGGGCATGGGAAGGAGATAGTGTCCAGAAGCAGCCAAGGGGAGTGCCTGAGAAAAGAAACATTATGAAAAAGAGTTACCAGATTTTTTTTAAAAGCAAATTTATGACATATGTTCAATTAGTGCTTTAGTAAGACCAAACCCGTGATGAGCAGGAGCTATAAAGATGCCTGTCATGTCTTGAATCTTTTAAGTTTCTACTCAAAAGTATTAGTTGACTAGGGTTGCCATAACAGAGTACCACAAATTGAGAACATTGCTTGACAGTTATGAAGGTCATAATTCTGAGATGATGGTGTTAGCAGGATTGGTTTCTTCTGAGGGCTGAGGGGAGGAATCTCTCCACATATACTCACGCCTCTCTTGGTATGTAAACCCACCCTACTGGTCTGTTTCTTTGGAGGACCCTAATACAACATTCCTCTTATTACCCCATCCATTTTCCACATATGGCAAAGCACTTGGCACCATGTTGAAAAATTTCTTTCTGGACCATTTTGCATGATAAGATGTTGTGTGGATAATAAGTCATTTGATGAGAATGTAGGCGTCTCACTCCAGTGGGGAGAATGCATCATAATGATAACGTTTGGCAAAAGAGGGATTTATGGAGGGCTTTTAAAAAAATGAAACTTGGACACTTCACTTGAGAAACATTTAGCTTTGTTCTGGTGCATTCCCGCATTTTAATTCTGTTGCTAATTAAATGAGACATTACGGTTTTCTATTCATGTCACCGTGAAGCAATTTTTACACTATGGGTGCATCTGCTCCGTGAATGCACTTTTAAAGATGAAAATGAAGACAAATGGGCGATTTTGCATAAAAGTTCTTATCTTGGTGGTCGTGCACTAGATGATGTATGTCAAATGATCTGCGGGTAACTTTGCTCACATGCACGGGGCACGAGAAAAGATAACCCTTTTAGGGGAACTCGAAATGACAACCTTGTTGAGTAAGTGCATTTGTTTTGGTACCTTTCCACATTTTTCCACGTTTCTTCATATTCCACAGGCATGCATACTTTTCTCATTCTACACAGGCGTTTGAGGGATTCTGGATCATATCTGATCACTCAAAGCTGGGCAGCTGGCAAGACAATAAGGAGTAAAGGAAAGGAGACAACCTTCACCATTAAGCAGAATCCAGACCTCCAATCTTTGCCCGTGACACTTTGGGTGAAGTATTTAATCATAAGCTTTGAAATCAGAGAGGATAGAAACAAGGAGGGTGGGTTGTCTTAATGGGATTGTGTTTCTTTTCTTTCTTTCTTTCTTTTTTTTTTATTGAAGTATAATTAACAGGCAGTATCCTCTTAGCTTCAGACATAGACACCTAGACCAACGGAACAGAATAGAGAGCCCAGAAGTAAACCTACACTTATCTGGTCAATTAATCCACAACAAAGGAATATGCAAGAATATGTAATGTCTTAATGGGATTTTAAGATGCTGGATGATTAAAATGAGTTCTACAAAGACATGGTTTCCAGTGCCTCAGGCCACCCTATCTCCTGATCTTCTCTGATAACAAAGGTTCAGCTCCTGTCTCCCTAGAGGTTGGGTTGGTCCACCTGGATGGCACTTGATGGATCCCCTGTTCCTCTGCTATAAAGAATTATTTCTCTTATTTGGAGCAAGATGGCATCATGGGAGAGAGATCGACCTGTAGGGAAGGTTGTGTGCTCACTGATCTACCGCTGTGTTTCACTGTTACCTTTGGGGTATGGCATCTTCAGTTGGACTGTAGGTTCATCAGTGCTATGTAATTCAGGCTTCTTCTTGAAAGGAATACCTCAAGACTTGGGAGGAAAAAAAGAAAACAAAAACAAAAACTCGTTTCCTTTGGTTCTTCTTAGCTCAAATGGGAATGACCAGAATTTTCCCCCAAAGCTTTTTACTTTCTAAGGGAACACCAATTTTTCAATTCTGCTATGTAGAAACATCGTCATTGAATGACTTTGCCCTATTTTTTCACACATTTCTCATGCAATGTGCTGTTACGTGGCACTGAGTCTGGATGAAGAAAAAGGTATTAATGATTTTAACTCGAGGAAATAAAAACATAGAAGATCACACAGTTACAGCATCTTCATGCACACCATTGGTTATTAACCAACTAATGAACCATCTTAAATCCGTGTGGAATGAGACGGAGTGCTAAAGACAAATGCAGTCCCTAGAAATAAATCAAGCATTTAGTTCCACTTAATTTCAGTTAAAATATTATCATAAAGAGAGTTCCTTTATGATATATATGCTTATATATATGTATATATTTCCTATAACATGTTGTTTATTCAGAATTAAACCCCATGAAGTCCTAAAAATAATTCTACTGTGGTTTAAAGCCGGATTGTTACATTATCTGGGGTGCAGGTTTATTAAGAACAATTTGTCTTCATGCTTTGCCTCGCAGGTTGTAAGTGTTAAGAAAAGCTCCCTGGAGCTCACCGCACCTATAAAGGAATGCTGAGACTTTGATAAAATGCATGTTCTTCTGCATGGAGAGGGAAACCACAGAGCCCAGGGCCCACTGTTGGACGCATGACTCCTGCTCTGATTTTTTTTTTTTTTTTTTGAGCCAAGGTGGTCCAGTATCTGCCCCTCCCATGTCTGTGTTGACCTTGCTTTGTCATTGCCTTAATCATAATTCCCTCCAGAAAGTGGTCCTCCAGGTGGGACATTATTCCTGAAGATGCCCCTGGAGGAAAGAATGGGCTACTTGGGGCATGGAACTTGAGGATGGACTCTCCCTGTCACTCATATCTGTTGGTTCATCAGACCATCTCTTCACCATCACCTTGGGGTCCCCTGCCTTGACAATGCCATAGAAGAACCACCTGTGTTGATGGGTTGGGTGGACAGCTTCATCAGCCCAAAGATGGTTCTCCTTCTCAAGACTGTTGGTAATGCAACCACTCTGTCTCCATCCACAGGAGAATCCTTAAGTAAATTATGGAAAATCAGGAATGCAGACTATTGCAAAAACTTTAAAGACCAATCATGGAGATGACTAGGTCTTCATTTCTGGATGTGTAATACTGGGGTAAGAGAAACACATGGTCCTGAAAATGTGCCCATCTGAGGTTGGCTGCAGAAGGGTTATTGATGGCCCAGCTGCTTGATCCCTGAGCGCATCCTCTACTAGGAAGCCACACGCCCTCTGAATGCACCTACTCTGTGACAGTGGGGCAGGGACACTAAGGAGGGGCCATTCAGGGAGATGGGAATTCCTCTGACAGATGATTTTGGCCTGACAATTCCCTAGCAGCCTTGAGGAAACGTCAGGAGACCCATACTGCTGTCTCTGCCCGTCCCCACTTCCTTTCAAACCATCTTCCTCATGGGTCAGGTCCATATCATGGTTATGTCCAGCCTCCTCTGGCTTCCTCCTCATTTTCCTTCCATGGAGCTTTCCCAATACATCTGTAAAGGACCGATCCCCCTTTGCAGGCTTCTTGGGAGGCCCGTCCAACACAGCAGAGTGGTTCCATAAGATAACTCTTGTCAAGCTCTTTATATGATTTTTTTTTTTTTTTTTTTAGTATATAGGAACGTCTCAGCAAATGAGAACATAAATAATGAAAACACAAAATAGAACTGCTAAACATCCCTGAATGTCACCACCAAGCTATGATCTCAATGAATCTATCTACACAAGAAATATGCACTTGAGAATAGTCTGCACTTTATTATTATTATTATTTTTTAATGTTTTATTAACATATAATATATTATTATCCCCAGGGGTACAGGTCTGTGAATAGTCTGTACTTTTGCTAAAATAGCAGCAAGATGTTCTTGGTGGGTCCTCCCTCCTCCCGCCACATTCCACATTGTAAGATGTTAGCAGTTTGCTCTGGAATGAAACAATGTAGTTTTCCATCTTTAGTAAAGCTGTAGGGATTTTTGTCCCTGTTTGTGTGTGTGTGTGTGTTTATTGCCTTTTTCCCCATGTATTCTATTTACCTGTAAGAGTACACCATTTCATTTATTTTATTGGGAAAAAATATCATTGGAATATATTTGACATAGAGACTGCATACATGTAAAGGTACAGTGTATTGATTGGATACATGTACATGTTTTAATAGGATCATCACCACAGGTGTCATCTCTCTCGTGTCACATCATTGCTATTTTTGTGTGTGTGTGCTGAAAAAAATTTAAGATCTAGTCTCTTAGCAGCTTTGAAGAGCATAATACAGTATTGGTAACATCGTCACAGTGCTGTGCATTAGACTTCCAGAAGTTACTCATTTTCTTTCTTTTTTTTTAATTAATTTAGTTTTTTAAATATTTTACTTTATTTTTCTTAAATTTCTTTTCAGTATTCCAGAATTCACTGTTTATGCACCACACCCAGTGCTCCATGCAATCCATCACCTCCTTAATACCCCCCACCTGGCTCCCCCACCCTCCCACCCCCGCCCCTTCAAAACCCTCAGATTGTTTCTCAGAGTCCATAGTCTCTCATGGTTCCCCTCCCCTTCCAATTTCCCTCAACTCCCTTCTCCTCTCCATCTCCCCTTGTCCTCCATGACATTTGTTATGCTCCACAAATAGGTGAAATCATATGATAATTGACTCTCTCTGCTTGACTTATTTCACTCAGCATAATCTCTTCCAGTCCCGTCCATGTTGCTACAAAAGTTGGGTATTCGTCCTTTCTGATGGAGGCATCATACTCCATAGTGTATATGGACCGCATCTTCCTTATCCATTCGTCTGTTGAAGGGCATCTTGGTTCTTTCCACAGTTTGGTGACCGTGGCCATTGCTGCTATGAACATTGGGGTACAGATGGCCCTTCTTTTCACAACATCTGTATCTTTGGGGTAAATACCCAGGAGTGCAATTGCAGGATCATAGGGAAGCTCTATTTTTAATTTATTGAGGAATCTCCACACTGTTCTCCAAAGAGGATGCACCAACTTGCATTCCCACCAACAGTGTAAGAGGGTTCCCCTTTCTCCACATCCGCTCCAACACATGTTGTTTCCTGTTTTGTTAATTTTGACCATTCTAACTGGTGTAAGGTGATATCTCAATGTGGTTTTAATTTCAATCTCCCTGGTGGCTAGTGATGATGAACATTTTTCTTGTGTCTGATAGCCATGTGTATGAGTTCCAAGATTCACTGTTTATGCACCACACCCAGTGCTCCATACTCATTTTCTTACTGCACGTTTGTATCCTTTGGGCAACATCTCCCCATTGCCCCACATGCCAGACCATGGTAAATACCATTCATTAATGTTTTTTGTAAAATACATACAACATAAAGGTTCCCATTTTGGCCATTTCAAAGTGCTCAATTCAGATCCATTTAGTACATTCACAATGTCATGAAACCTCTGTAATTATCTAGTCACAAGACATTTTCATCTGAGACATTTCATCCTAGAAGGACACTCTGACCCTGATGCCCTCCCTCCCCAACCCCTCCCCTCCCCTTGAAAGTTTCTGATCTGCTTTCAGTCTCTAAGGGCATCCCTATTCTGGACATTTTGTATAAACGGAATCAGACACTTCGTGGCCTTTGGTTTTTGATTTCTTGCACTTTGAGTGGTGCTTTCAAGGCTCATGGATGAGTGTTTTTAGGTTAATAAAAGCAAAATCACTGTATGCTCCCCTTTCTAGTTACAAATGATGCTCAGAACATAGCTTCCTACAGACTCACATCCTGTTCTTATGAGTTCTAAGTATTTTCTGCTTAATAATTTTGTGAAGTCTGTTTAAATTAATGTGTTCCCTCTCTGATCATCTACATGTGCTAATATTTCAAGCCATTAAGAAATTATTTTTTTAAAATATTTTCTTTACAAAAGTGTCATATTTGTGGAAGACCCTGGAGTTAATTGGGTGAGTTTATTTATTGCTAAGGACAGATATCTTAGGCAAATGTATTCTTTTTTATTTATTTATTTGACAGACAGAGATCACAGGTAGGCAGAGAGGCAGGCAGAGAGAGAGAGAGAGGAGGAAGCAGGCTCCCTGCTCAGCAGAGAGCCCGATGCGGGGCTCGATCCCAGGACCCTGAGATCATGACCTGAGCTGAAGGCAGAGGCTTAGCCCACTGAGCCACCCAGGTGCCCCTGTTGAGAAATTATTGTGGAAATATGCACAATCAGATTTTAAGCAAGACAGGGAGCCTGTCTTACTGTCATTGGGACTTATATCGTTAAGTTTTTTTTTTTTTTTGGGTGCAAGATTTTATTTTTCTGTTACTAAGCCACAGTTTCTGATCCTCAGCATTATTGAGAGTTAGGGATTAGACATTCTTTGAGGTGCGAGCTATCTAGCATTTATAGGATGTTAGCGACATCCCTGACCTGTATCTTAGATGTCAGTGGCTTTCTGCAGAATATTGATCTCAGATCCTCAAACAAGTTTCCAGAAATTACTCATGATATCCTGGAGGGGAAATAGGATGGCAAAAGAACGCTTAATTGAGAACCGTTGACCTCAACTATACAATTGGGGCATAAGCAAAACTGAGTTTTTCATTATTATTTAAAAAAGAAGAATGAAAAAAAAATCTCCAAGAATCAGAAAGAACATCAATTCAAGCACAAAATACAAAGATGTTTTGACTCGTCTCCTGACCCTCAACCCAAACTTTTGGTATTCATTAAATGCTATTAAACATAATAGTGACCCTGGAGATTCTATATGAAACTCAATTTATGTAGCAAAAATGCTAACCAACATGCTCCTAAGCATAATTCTGGTCGTGAGTGAAGATTATCTCTCTGGTATATATATATATATATAATCTTCACTCACGACCAGAATATATATATATATATATTTTAACAAACGCCTGAACTATTCTATCAGTAAGGAGAATGTTTGGGGGAAAAAATACACAATGCAAATTCGAGACAGGATATATGATCAATGTCATTGAAATGCAAAATGGTTCTTGTTTCTTTGGGAGACCAGTAGAGTCACTATTCCAACTGACCTGATCGTATATATGAACCAGAGGGAGGTTCATCGCGCCTCTTGGAAAATTTTACATTTTTCCGTTGTGCATGCTGTGTATTTTCCTTGTTGTTGTTTAATTTTTTCCTAATATAATAAATTTTTAAAAATTAAATTAAATTTTAAAGAAAGCAAATTATTTAATCTAAATCTGACAGCAGAGAGAATTTGCTATGCCCAAGGAAGTATCTTAACAGCTAGAATAAATATGGAAAATGCTTGGAACTTCAATACATTATTGAAAAAAATTCCTATATCTGTCTGAGGAGAGAAGCATTTTCTAATGGAAAATAACATTGACTGAACATCTTGCTTCTCTAAAGATAGTCTCTGAAGTGGGACGTCACCTTTCTGACAGCACGAGACCTGCAGATTTTGATTTTTTTTCCCCCATGACTTTAATATTGCTTTTTTGCTCAGAGACCACTTTCTTTTATTTGAGGTAAGCCACCCTGTGGCTTCTAGCTCTAGCTTTCACTGTAAATTGTAAGATAGGCATTTTAGCTGCATCTGGGATGATGAAGATCTTCAGGCAGAGCCTAAATGCTGAGTTGCAAAATTAAAGGGGAGAGTTGTGCCTAATCAGCTTCTCGACTAATGGTCATTTAAAAATATGATGTCATCTGCCCTGAAGAATCCTCTCAGGTTACTTGTGGCTGACTTTGTTATTGGGATGAAATATGGATTAACAAAGATTTTTATCTTCAATAGGACTATTGCAATGATAGGAGACTCTGTAGGAGGGAGCCCTAGAGCATGGACCACCACGTTGTGTTTGCAAAGCAATTTCTTTTTTCTTTTTTGCTTCAAGGGGGTTTTCTTTCCTTTCTCTGTTTAATCTGTCTAGGTAGTCTCCTGCAGCCCATGGTTTTAAATGTTGCATTCAGTTGATGATCCTTACCCTTAAACAGCAAACTCAGACCTCGTGGCCTCTGAGCTGTTGTGGAATCTACCACGGTGCCCGACCTTGCTGCTAACATCCCACATAAACCATGTTCAAGATGGAGCTTAGATCTTCCACTTATTCCTCCCACGTGACTAAGAGAAACTTACTTGCGGACGTACGAGGATGTACTGATTTTTCCGTGTGATACGCTTTATTAGTATTTTGCTAATTTTTCTTCTGATGTTTATTGTTTTCTTTCAACTTATTCGGGGATTCCTCTAGTGTTCTCTTACTAATTTCTATAATTGAACTTTTACTTCCTTCAAATAAACTAATTATTGTCTAGGCATTTATATATCTTTTGGGAGATCTAACCATCTATCATCTATCTATCTATCTCTCTATCTCTATCTATCTATTTTCTGTCCATATCTATCCCTACATCCATCTATGCATCATCTACATCTATCTATCTATCTATCTATCTATCTATCATCTATCTATCTTTTTTCTTAAGATTTTATTTATTTATTTGACAGGGAGAGATCACAAGCAGGCAGAGAGGCACGCAGAGAGGAGGAAGCAGGTTCCCTGCTGAGCAGAGAGCCTAATGCGGGACTCGATCCCAGGACCCCAAGATCATGACCTGAGCCGAAGGCAGTGGCTTTAACCCACTGAGCCACCCAGGCGCCCTATCATCTATCTATCTTTTTGTCTCCATCCATCCATCCATCATCTACCCATCCATCCAAACTTACATCCATACAACAATCTAACAATCCACCTATCCATCATATCTATCTATCTATCTATCTATCTATCTATCTATACATCCATACAAACATCCAACCAAGTATCCATCCATCCATCCATCCACCTATCCACCATATCGATCTATCTATCTATCTACACATCCATACAACCCTCCAACCAACTAT